>NC_091128.1:147006243-147308743 GCF_040183065.1 Periplaneta americana
TATCATGGCAACAGGTTATGGGTCTCTAAACTTCAAAAAGGCTATTTTTTATACTGTACCAAAATTACCCCAACACACCCTAATGGTTATGCATATTTTATGTATAACTTAATTAACAGACAGGGAAATTCATTATCAAGCGTTAAAATATCGCCTTTGTTTCAGCATAATGAATATTGATTGGCGGTATCAAGTATGGAAGTCAGGTGTCACCATCACAGATAATGTAAGTGCTTGTTTTATGATCTGCAAATACGAATATAATGATCATACTGGTTTACAATTTAATTACTTTCCTCGTATATCTCCTTTAAAAAATGAATACCGGTACTAAATTTACTTAATCTAATTGTATTTCAGATAACAGAATCACAAAATATTACCCATATTCAATGTAAGATATTTCTGGACCCTCTTGATTAAATTATTGTAAGCTCAATTAAAATATTGTAGTACAGGCCTATAGTATTATTTATACAGATATTGGACATAACGTATTTATTGTATTTTAAGCTGTAAGGAATACTGCTCAGTTTTGTCATAATTTTCTTAATTTTGTGCTTATAGGCTTTCCTGTACAGTTTGTGGTATTTCATCTTTTCTATTCTTGGCAACTTTAACAACTTCTTCTTTGCGGCGCACTTGCTAGATGTTGCTGTAGGTTTCAAGACGCTACGCACCATCTTGCAATCAGTAACCCACAATGGAAAACAAGTAAGACAACATACTTACTTACTATTAACTTAGCTTATAATGAGAATAAATGTGTTGAAGAACGTGAAATTTTGTTCACTAAAAAATTTATTTTAATAGTTATTTATGCAACAAGTGGATAATCTTGATGATTATGGCATGAGTGAATGTTTGTCGCATGAACGATTTCATGAGTGTCATAATAAGATTATCCACGAGTTGGATACAATACTTTATGGCATCTTAGCATTATAAATTGTAGGAAAGAAATTCAATTTGGGATCCATAGCTGACAGATTGTCTTCATATGTTCATATTGATTAGTTGCACCTCGCATTGGCATTGAGTAAAGAGTAATGGATGATCTTGCAGGTTATGTTATAAATGTTCCTCTATTTTGTTAATATAGTTTCTCTGAACCACAGAATTGTTTTATGTGATATTACAAAAGTGATACAAAATTGTTGAAGATTGGAAATAAATGATACGTAACCTTCTGTCCTGCATTTCATTTCTTGTTATGTAACGCATAGAAGCGATAACCAAGGTAGCAAGCGTTCCGGTATTGTGTTATAGCAAATACGTCATTGCTTTTATTGGCACGCTCACTATAATAAGCCAATTATGCACGATTTTCGATGTAATAACAACCTGTTTATAATGCTAGAGTGGCATAAAAATGAATTATGATAGTTTGGTTTCTTTTCAGAGTTGAAATGTAAGCCAGTGTCATAATAACAAGGATAAATTTATTTTAATATGATACTGAGCTTGAGAATACTGTACATTTTAGTTATGCCTTAGGTAATGTACAAAGTCCGTAATAGTTAGACTAGATTACAGATTTATTTCAGTGATATTGTTACTTATTTTTCTTGACATAAAAGTACTCAAATGTACAATATTTGCTAGATTATATGTTCAAAACATACCTATTTCCTTCTTTTTTTCTCTTTCCAGCTCGTATTGACTGTGATGCTTTTGACTATTATTGTGTATATATACACTGTCATTGCCTTCAATTTCTTCAGAAAGTTCTATGTACAAGAAGAGGATGAGGAAGTAGATAAAAAATGTCACGATATGTTAACTGTAAGTGATTTTATAACATTAAGTTTTACATCTTACACAGATCTATAGTGTGTATGAAATATTAATGTATCACTTATCATTTCCTTAGCAATTAAAATCATAGACGCACTTATACATAAAATTGTCTACATCTGCTGAGAAGAAAAAAGGATATTTTTCATTAAAATTTGCTCTGTAACATATAGGGAAGGGTGGGGGGGGGGGGTTTACTGTATAAAATGATGACAAAATACGAGCCATTAACGCGACATGGTTTATTTTACATTGAAAATGCTGTGAGTTAATTTAATCATTAAATATATAGATAATTTTAACAAAATACTTATTTTAATGTGATAACATTAAAAGTACAGTCTTTGTGTCATTAATTATGGGTTAATTTGAAAGTAATTTTTGACAAATCTTCAAATATACTATGATATGAATATAGGTGAATACATTTTTCCGTGTAAGTAACGTATTTACCTGCATAATGAACGCATCCCAATTTTTCGCGTTAAAATTAAAAAAAAAAAAAAAACCCACATAATGGACGCATAGAGGAATGTGAATCTGTGACAAATGATAGCAGTGATGCTAAACCTGACAGTGAATGAGGTAAGGCTAATGTTAGTAATAACAATAAAGTGTCTCGTCTTATTGTTGCTATATTCATTGTTACAAGTTATCATCTGTTTATACAACTGCTGCTAACTATCAATCATCTTAAGGGGAGAGGATGGTATTTTTTGGTGAAAAATGTGTAAATTAAAAAAAAAAATTCTTTCAAATACTCTGTGATATGTGTGGAATGCATAGCATAATATTTTATGGGTATTTGTGCCCTTATCAGATGTTGAGACGCCATTTTTAAACTTCCTGCGTTATGGATTTTTAAATCACTCGCCCCCTTTTATTGTTGTTTCTGGTAAATTTAATTAAAAAAAAAAACATTTGTTTCTTTAAAATACTCTTTGATATGTGTGGAATGCATTACATAACATTTCGAGGGTATTTGTGCCCTTATCGGCTGTTGAGACGCCATTTTTAAACTTTCTGTGCTATGGATTTTTAAATCACTCACCCCCTTTTATCGGTTTATGGTAACTTCATTTTTTTGCTACATTGCCAGACAAAAATGGATATAATTTTTGAACTATTAAAGACACTTGCATGAAATTTAGAACACACATTCTTTAGACTATTAGGAAACTTTTCTCTGTAACAGAATTTTGTTAGTTGATTTCATTTTAAAACTGCATCCGTTTGTTTGCAAGAAAGGAATTCAGAAAAATGTTATTAAATTTTAATTGTTTATTTTACAAACGTAGGGACTAATATCAAAATTCTGTTACAGACAGTTTGTAGAGCATGCTTTTGCAAGTACATTGCAAAAAACTGGATGAATCTACCTTTAAAAATGGTTTAGATATATCGGTTTTAGTAAAATCCTGCATTGGGTATATTTTTTTTAAATCTGGGCCCCCAAATAATGTTTTTCAAAATATTTATATTTGGTTGAGTTCCTACAGCTATGAGCTCTCTACATACAAAAAATTAATATTTTACACCAAATAGGAAAAAAGTTTTAAAAAATACCATCCTCTCCCCTTAAGTGCGATACAGTCAATATATAAATTAGTCACAGCCCATATATTGTTACGTATTCTATTGATTATTTCAGCATTCGAGCTGGCGCACCTTTAATACGTGTTTTTATTTTCACTAAAAACTTTTCCTCGCATAAAAGACGCACCCTAGTTTTTGTTATAAAAAATCGAAAAAAAAAAGTGCTTTTATTATGCCGGTAAATACAGTATAAGTTTTACAGATATTAATTTGAAATATGTGAAATTTGAATTGCACCATGTTTCAATGTAGTAGTTGAAAATAAAACAACATGTTCTGCATATATTATGAATATATTCTGACATTAAGTTATCTTGTTTCAGTGTTTTGTGTTCCACTTGTACAAAGGAGTGCGTGCTGGTGGAGGTATCGGTGATGAAATTGAGCCTCCAGATGGTGACGATTACGAAGTTTACCGTATTCTTTTTGACATCACCTTCTTCTTCTTTGTCATTGTTATTTTGCTTGCCATCATTCAGGGTGAGTTCCTAAAAGATATTATTATGTATCTACTGTGTAACTACACTACATAGTAAAACTGACGTAATTCATGATAGGCGAAATAAAAAAATATGTGAATATGCTTGAGATTTTGTTGTCATGCATACCTCTGGAAAAAGAACTAAGGAAGAGGTTAGTGAAATGCTTTGTGTGGAGTGTGGCTTTGTATGGGAGCAGAAACATGGGCAGACGAAGTGAAGAGAGGCGACTAGAAGCATTTGAAATGTGGATATGGATATGGAGCATGTAAAATGGACAGATAGAATAAGAAATGAAACTGTGTTGGAAAGAATGGGTGAAGAAAGTATGATGCTGAAACTAATCAGCAAGAGAAAAAGGAATTGATTGGGTCACTGGCTGAGAAGAAACTGCGTACTGAAGGATGCACTGGAAGAAATGGTTTTCATTTTATTTCATTGGGTTATTTTACGACGCTGTATCGACTTCTAGGTTATTTAGCGTCTGAATGAAATGAGTCCGGGGTCCAGCACCGAAAGTTACCCAGCATTTGCTCGTATTGGGTTGAGGGAAAATCCCGGAAAAAACCTCAACCAGGTAACTTGCCCTGACCGGGATTCGAACCCGGGCCACCTGGTTTCACGGCCAGACGCGCTGACCGTTACTCCACAGGTGTGGACGAAGAAATGGTGAACAGAAGAAATGCTAGGGGGCAGAAGAAGATATCAGATGATAGACGACTTTAAGATATATGGATAATATACGGAGACAAAGAGGAAGGCAGAAAATAGGAAAGATTGGAGAATGTTGGGTTTGCAGTGAAAGACCTGCCCTTGGGCAGAACACTATGAATGAATGAATGAATGAAAGAAATGAATATAATTTTCAAATTCTATCTACCTTTCCTAGCATTTAACGAACTCCCATTTTCATGCTCACAGACAGCGCACAGACTTGGGATTGAGCTCAGCTTCAGCTGTTTACTTGAATGGATTTTTTCCGAGCTTATCCCCTCTCTAAGGTGAATGTCAGGTAATCCTACGGCGAATTTTCAGATTCATCTCGCTAACACCTGTTCCACCAATGCTAGATAATCGTGCAATTGATACAGCATGATTAAAAAATAACCTTTTTTTTTTTTGTTATGGTTCCCATTGCGTAAATCTTTTTTATTACCAGACCATGTTAGAATAAATGCTTCATACATCACTACTGAAGTGAGAACAAAAAGAAATATTATCTTCTTGCGCATTCGACAAAAAACTGATATGACTTCAAATAATTTCTCAAGAGGCAAATTTTGATGTATTTACTGTTTCAGGTTTGATCATTGATGCTTTTGGTGAGCTGAGAGACCAGTTGGAGAGTGTGAAAGAAGACATGGAATCCAACTGTTTCATCTGTGGCATTGGCAAAGATTATTTTGATAAAGTTCCGCATGGTTTTGATACACATGTCGCTCAGGAACACAATCTAGCCAATTACATGTAAGTTCTTGCAGATACCCGTATCTAACATCACATAATTCCAATATGTGCAGTTATAAGTAACTTCATAGTTATGAAACGTGTTATGTTTGAGCAAGAAAAACTAGTTTTATATTACACAAAATCCGTCCAAATACACCTAGTAGATCAGTCTTAGATTTTGATAATGAGAAGTTTCAGAATAATGATAGGAAAAAACTTAGATTTTCCACAGAAACATGGCTCAGTAATGCCTTCACTCAACTCAAATTCCATATTAACTTCTTCAGAATTAGAATCCAATGTCTCTTGCATAGAGAGTTTGGCCGACAGTGTGTCAGTTATGAATATATAAGTTCATTTTCATATGGAGTAAATCTCATAGTTTTATTTTAGTGGAACAAACTTGTGTACATTAAAATTTTACATAAAATTCTAAACTGTCAACGTTTCAGGAATAAGTAAAAGAAATCTGTAAATTGTGTAAATTTTTATGTATATTTATCATTAACTCTCTCGCTACTAAATAAAAGCACAATGTCTTTCTTAGCTTACAATGCCACACCAAAATAAATGTGGCACTTATGCCACTTCTTGTCTCTCTCCTAAATATACGTTAATCTGTTGTAAGTAATTAATTGCTACATATATTTTTAATTTCGAACGATTTTGTATAAAGAAATGTTCGATTTGAGGCATAATTCAGTCTATTATTTAATAATAATAATAATAATAATAATAATAATAATAATAATAATAATAATTACCATTTTTAATAAAAAAAACTTATTCCACATTACTTCATATGTTAGAAAGACAATTTGAAAAATTGAGTTTGAGTAAAAATCATTTGTGCAGTTTTAAGCTAAAGAATTTAAACAAACTAATATTCTATAGTCGCGACGCTGTTATTCCTGGCGTGACTCCTCTTTGCTTACACCTTAGGAAGTGAAGGCTCTATAAAGTCTAGGTAGGTAGTATCGTTCGCCATTTTTGTTCTTTCGTTGCCGAGCTACCAGACAAGGAATCTATTTGACACACCATTAAACATTATCATGTCGTAGCTCCTATGATAATAAATCAAAGGCACTGTAATTGAGCAAATAATTTAGTGACAAATAACGTCCTCGTGTGCTTTCTGCAAATGCCAACGAAAGAGCCAAAATGGCGGGTGATTATATTAAGTATTTATTAAGCCTTTGGAAATGCATAACGTCATCAGGAGCGAATCACAAGACGCACACGTTTAAATATAGCCGACCTGCAACGTAATTGGCTACCAGAAATAAGAGCGACAGGACTATAGTATAAATTATTATATTTTGCGTGAACACTACCCAGGTGAATGAATTCACAGATAGTAATTCAACATCAGCGAAAATCATCGAAGAGTAAGACAATATACAGACGAATTATTATCTTTTGCAGACATAATGTCGAATCAACTTGTCATTAAATTCACATACCATCATTTACCATCTGTTGCAGGTTCTTCCTGATGCATCTCATCAATAAACCTGATACAGAGTATACAGGTCAAGAAACGTATGTGTGGAACATGTATCAACAAAGGTGTTGGGACTTCTTCCCAGTTGGTGACTGCTTCAGGAAACAATATGAAGATGAGTTGGGAGGTGGTGGTGGTTAAAGTAAAACAACAGTTAACCTCTTGTTCTCCGGAGTTCAAGTAGCATGGATTGCTGCTCTACTTTGAAGATTTTCTGCAGCTTAGTGAAGCGAATAAATGGTTTTGTAAAAACCATCCACTTTTTACCCTTTACATTTACCTTTGCAATATACCAAGAGTTTCTTCTGTTTTATTCTTCGAAACCTACATTATACTTGGTAGTAACAGCATGAACATACGCAGAACTCTTGCTCCGGGATATAAGGGTTAATGGTAACAAAAAAAAAAAACGAAAAGTGATCAATTAAAAGTCCTGAAGGGATTAGAGTTAGAAGAAAACATGATAAATTGCCCTACTCCGAAACTATTACATATATGAACATTTTGTACAAGTTTGCGGGATTTTTATGCTGTAAGATAGCATTTACACATTTCTTCCAAATAAAATTATCATGTTTTTAAATTAATTATTACTACTTCTGTATTATATTCTAATTCTACCCCCTTCGATAACGGTGTATGAAACATATCGACAGAACTGCTTGGCTAGAACCAGTGGTTGGCAATTGATGCAGTTACCTATCTTTTTAATACGGTGTGATTGAAATACGAACAACAGTTTCATTTCTATACTTGCAGCCAACTTTAATTATTACTTCAAAGGGAAACCAAGAACGAAACGAGCGGCACGTTGTGGATAGTGATAACAAAGATAAGCTTACCATAATATGTAATTTTCAAATGAGATAAATATCATGGGTAAAATCTGGCCCAGTCAAAGTAAAATTCAAGTGTTGCTTTAATGCAAAGTGTATATTTTAAAAGAAAGAACGACATGAAAATGAGAAGTATTTTAATATGCACAATTGGCCAGGTCCATAAACAGCCCCGTGTTTTTTATATTTATAATTCTTAATCACGAGACATGAAAGTTAACATATATGACGAACACTGCATAAAGGAAGGTTTTAATTGATGAAGTCGTAACTCAAAATTGATTTCTTTTAAGAAACATATTTACAGGCATTTGAACTGATCGTTATCTACTTCAAAAATTTACTTAACGACCACTGGACGTTTCACCATTCTCAATGAAAGATTAAGTATTTCATTTTCACATCATCAGTACATTTAATGAAGATTCTTTAGCTTCCTCCTTATGCCTCAGACACTGGGCTTGCACAAGTAATAATCTCATTATCACCTATTCACAAATCTGGATGTTGGAAAAATGTGTACCCAGAGTGTGGATAAATTCAAATTTAATCATATAAAATCTTGTATTTAGTAATCTTTCAAAGTCTTTCTTAAAATTAGACTACTGTTTCAAAACATGCAAGAATGTCATCGCATGTTCTTTAAAATTTTCACTACTCTTTCAACTTACATAAATGGGAAAATGTCAGAAACTTCTGATTATAAGATATCCATAATATTTACTGGCACTATACCAGTATTTTCTGATGTTGCTACCTAACTTAGGTTCACGAGTCCTGCTCCCCGTGGGGACGGACTAAGATAAGTATTTACATGGCAATAAGAATTTACTCCAGATATAAAAGCATATTTTGGATGGTTAATCATATTAATGACTACTGGTTTTGAAGTTTGATACTAATGTGTATTTAATGTTAAAAGTTTAATACCAAAACTGATCCTCAATTTATTTTCACTGGTTCACTATTCTGTAAAGCATGAGGAGTGTGAAAATGGCGTTTTTTCTTTTCGTTGTGCAAGTAAATATAATTTGTCACACATAAAATACAGCAGTGCAGCAGATCAGCAGAATAAGTTCCGAGTTAGATATATTATTTATTTACTTAATGTTTTAAAACTGTAAATTAAATTGGAATGGAGTTCCTAGGGAAATAAAAATACGAAAGTACACATTATTATGAATTACAATTTCGGCATCTTGTGTTTTTTCGTGTCCCGTGTACATTAAAACTTGTAAGTTAATAAATATTGTTTTCAAATAAGAATATTCACACTGTTATTTATTTTTATTTGTATTGTAAGGTAAAATACCAGCATTGTTTCAGACACGTCCTCATCACAGATTATTGGGTCTTCAAATCAGAAGAGAAAATGGTGAGATGCCCTAATTTGAGTGTGTCTTGTTCCCCGGTGGCACTCATTCTCTTGCTTACCAATAAGTGGTCCTTATCAATGATTGCATTATTATTGCAGGTACAGTAGAACTCCAATTAACCGAACTAATTGGGTATTGGCATGATCCGGATATACAGAAATTCGGATGATTGGCTCAGAAGTGAAAACCACTCTAGCAACATGTTATTGTGGAATGCAGTCTTTTGAAGTAAAGAAAATTATTTTATGCTCGACCATGCCGAAATGTAGTAATTATACACCTGGTAATGCATGTCATTAAAGTACACCTACTCATTAAAGTACAGGTGTTCACCCAATGACAACTCAGCTTACAGATGTTCAGCCAATGACAAGTCAGCTTTGTACCGTTATAAAACCGCAAGTATCGATTATTCTCGGATATGCAATCGAAAGAGAATTAATGAAAAGTCACGGAGGCTGGAAATCCAATACTGTCGCAGAAGGTTATGTTCTGTTACTATAATAATTAGCGTTAATTGTAAATAATATTCAAATAAATTCAATTTGTCATCTCGTTTTTCAATGTCGAATTCGATAATCAAGGTTATAACGGGATTACATCAAGGTCAATGACATTATTGTTCCTCGGAAAAAATCAATACTTTCGCATCTGCGCACCTCTCACAATTCACGACCTAGAACAAGGTCACTTCCGATCTTGTCAGATACAAATAAAATGTATACATCTGAATAATTTCAAGTTATAAATATGGTCGAGCATAAAAAGTCGTATGAAACTTGCCTATAATGGTAATTAAGACCCTCATATGAATATTATGAAACTCGCTTGCGCTCGTTTCATAAACATCCATACTTGCGTCTTAATTACTATCATTATAGGCTCGTTGCATAATGTACTATTTAGTCACTGAATAAGTAATTTTAAATTTCGATCCGGATATAGTGGTGTTCGGATATTTATTGGAGTTCTACTAACTGTAATGTGTAATTTAATTGTTGAAAGTCTAATTATACTTAGATGTCCATTAAAATAATTAGTGGTAGTTTCTAATCTTAATAGTGCTCTACCGGTAGCGATTTTTCGATTTTTGTGTGGAGATAAAGCTGTTCGCCTTCACGTGATGTTGCCTGGACTATATCAACTATCATCACACAATTTAAGCCCAAAAACCTGCATACACTTATAAACAAAAACTGTTTTCAACTTAACTTACGTCTATTGTTACAGCCTTTTTAAGATGGGAGAGAGGGGGTAACAAATTAAGTTTCCCGGAATTCTGGAAGAACTGTTTTCACCTCAGTGTATTCCCGTTAGCAAAATAACAATAAGCAATGCTGTGGCCGCGTAGATATCAAATTAATACCCTTGTGATGCCCTATTGTATTGCGAAACTGTATTTTTTCTTAATGCTCTTCAGTTCTTGCATTGCTAGTAATTATAAAATTAAATAATTGGAATATAGCATGCATTTCGCGTCTTCTTTAAAAGCCGAGACAATTAAGTGTTCCAAAGTTTTTTCTCGGAACACCAGGACAATTGTGTGAAAACTGAGATTTCTGGTCAACCTACTTACTAGTCCTATGATGTGGCAATTTTAGATACCTTTTATAGAAACAATATCAATAGTATAGTGTACTCTCGATTGTCCATGCACAATTTATCCAGTTTGCGTATTACTCATGCATGACTTGCGTGTAAAAATAATTTACTACTTATTAATATAAAGTGACAAGAAATCATGAAAAAATTACACTGGACTTCAAATTAAAACAATAGGTTGTGAACTAAGCTTTGCTGTTTCAAAGTTAACGGTCCCCTGTTGGAGTGGGAGAACAAATTTAGTTCTTTTGTTTTCCACAGTCTTAAATTGTCAGTGAATTTTAGTCTTATGTGTAAAATGATATACACCTACTGTGTATATTACAGTAAATATAAAGTCAAATGTTGTTGTTGTTTTCTAATGCCAGGCGTTTGACAATGAAGTCATTTGACCTCTTGCACTCCAATATTTTTCAAAGATATTATCATGACCAGCCACTGAAGCACAGATTTTGAGGTGTTCCGAATCCATTTCTTGGTTTGAGTTGCACAATGGGCAGTTAGGGGACTGATATATTCCAATTCTATGGAGGTGTTTGGCCAAACAATCATGGCCTGTTGCCAATCTAAATGCAGCTACAGACGATTTTCGTGGTAAATCGGGAATTAATAAAGTCAAATGTAGATTTAAAAGTATTTGTTCACCAAATAGGCCTATAAATACTACATGGTAGAGTAGAGGGGGCAAGAACTGTCTTGTGACCATAGCCGTAGCTATACTACCAATGGATATGGAGGGGGCAGGTAGGTTTTAGTCTGAGATGATCTTCCGTGTTGGTAGATTCGTATAATATTTTTTACCACCATGAAACAAACTCTCTTTCTGATAGCTTATGCTTTACTCTTTCATATAGCTGACGTGCCAGATCTCGCCTCCTCATCTATACATGCAAAATAATAAACTTTCGTATTATCCATTTTTCCGCATTATCTCGGTAACTCTTCCCAGTCATTAGCCTAGAGTATACTGTAGTTACATAAAATGAAGTTACATCGAAGGTAGGTAGTTCAGGTGCAGATGTAATACTGAACAACTTGTCATGTTTATTATAACAGAAAACCATTATTCTAATTGTGAATAAGTACAATCAATTCTGTAAATATAAAATAATACATATAAAATTGAGCACGTCTTTGGTATTTAACAAACAGATTCATTTCAACAAAGTGAAAAGTATAATAAGAATATAACTATTTAACATAAATAGTATAGAAGATTATTATAATAACATTTCATTTTTAATCAACTATTCCAATTGGCGACCAAATATAAATGCCTTGTGTTTATGTGAGCAGATCATTATGATAAATTACATTTCATACATTGGGCTATTATTTGTTTGTTTCTCCCTCTGTTAATAAGAACCTAAACTAAATTGTGCGTAATAAAAATGAGTATGTTAATAATACCACTTAGCCCCATACTATTCACAATGTATTACATTTCACACATATCTTTTATCTGTCATCACACCTGACGTGGGTAGTTTCCCATCCGAAACTTCTTTCTACAGCCATTTTCCACTTCGAGTATCTAGCGTCCCTTTCTGTAAAAGAAATATACTTTTCTTTAGAAACATTAATATACCTATGCACATATAAGTCTAAGTCTACACATTCAACATAATTTTAAAATAATATTTTTACCAAATGAAATTATTACTGAGGTTAGATTTACTTACAACAAATTGAGTAAAATCAATTAAATGGCTAAAATTACATTTAAACTGCTTTTATTTATGGTGACTAGTCAAAGTGGGTGCTTCTACATGGTGCCCCTACGATGCCTGGGGTGCTAATGTTTTTCTGATTCTTTCACATTTCATTCTATCGTTCTTTTCCTATCTCCACTCTTTTCTTTATCTGGTTTCTCTCTTATCTGATCCCTTTTGCATGCACCTATCTTCCTCCAATCCCTATCCTTGACTTGACAACATATTTTATTTTGAGTTGGCACCTTGCCTTATTTGAAGCACACAAGTAACTTTCTTAATGTTATGTTTTTTTCTAATTATTCATTTACAGTCCGAAAATTTATCAATCACCACCAATCCTGGTGGGAATATTTTCCGTTATTCTGGTCGAAGCTCCTGATTTATGTATTTTCCCAAAGACCTCGACAAGAGTGGAACCCAGCCATTAGTCACGTACATGCATGAAGATCATCCATGGACACATGGAATGTTACAGTAGGGATCCCGATTTTGAAACCTTTGTTCCATGTTCTGTCTAGATGTCTGGTAGGACCTATATTTGTACTGTTTTTAATGTTGCTTTTCTATATCTCGTTTTGCTTTATGATTTCATGAGCTGACTTGAAACCCAAGTGTCGCGTCCGTTTAACGATGTGAGTCCATAAACATGAAATAGGCATGGAACTTAATAAAAAAAAATGTTGTTGTTGTTTTCTAATGCCAGGCGTTTGACAATAAAGTCATTTGACCTCTTGCACTCCAATATTTTTCAAAGATATTATCATGACCAGCCAATGAAGCACAGATTTTGAGGTGTTCCAAATCCATTTCTTGGTTTGAGTTGCACAATGGGCAGTTAGGGGACTGATATATTCCAATTCTGTGCAGGTGTTTAGCCAAACAATCATGGCCTGTTGCCAATCTAAATGCAGCTACAGACGATTTTCGTGGTAAATCGGGAATTAACTGTGGATTTTGATGCAGAGAGTTCCATTTTTTCCCTTGTGATTGTGTTATCAAATTTTGTTTGTTGAAGTCTAAGTATGTAGATTTAATAAATCTCTTCACAGAGTAATACATAGATTTAGTAACAGGTCTGTAAGTAGCAGTGCTGCCCTTCTTTGCTAAAGCATCCGCATTCTCGTTTCCCAGGATTCCACAATGGGATGGTATCCATTGGAATACAATTCTTTTATTGAGTGATATTAATTGAGAGAGCATTTTAGTTATTTCTGCTGTTTGAGATGAAGGTGTGTGTTTAGAGACGATTGATAGAATAGCTGCTTTGGAGTCTGACAATATAACTGCATTCCTAAATTTATTGATGTGGCATAGAAGATTCCTGAGACATTCACTTATTGCAATGATTTCACCATCAAAACTTGTTGTTCCATATCCAAGAGATCTATAAAGTGAGAAGAGACAGCACGTAACACCTGCACCGGCACCTGGTTCTCTGGAGATCAAGGATCCGTCGGTGTATAAATGAAGCCAGTTTTGTGGAGGGTACCTAATATTAATTGTCTCTAAAGACAATTGTTTCAGTATTTCAGTGTTTACTTCTGATTTCAGTATTTCTTCTGTTAAATTTAGATTATATTCTATATTTAATAGAGTTAAAGGGTTTGGTTTAATTTGTAAGTTTGGAAAAAAAAAATGGAAATAGGTGTTCGTATAAAATATTTTAATATCATACAGGATGATTCACGAGGATTTACCGTCACTTACGGAGCTTATTTCCGAAGACATTCGGAGCAAAAAATGCCATATAAACATTTGTCCTAATCTCAATATTTTCAGAGTTACACTAATTTGAAGTTGTTAGTAAAATACTTTTTTTCTTTAGTTGTAAAGGTAAAAGAATATTACAAATAGAGAATGAACTATTCATAAGTAACATTTCTTTAATTGACTAGTGTTCTGAAGGTGAAAATGTGTTGTCAGTTGCTTTGTATAGATTTTGTCTTTCAACTTTTAACTAAAAATGACATCATTCTTACACATTATCACAAAAATTGTTACAAATCATACGACTTTAGGAACTTGATTCTTTACAATTTAATCATGCATCTTAATGTACAGTCTTAAAGAATTTACAAGAG
The DNA here is from genome assembly GCF_040183065.1 of Periplaneta americana. Taxonomy (NCBI): domain Eukaryota; kingdom Metazoa; phylum Arthropoda; class Insecta; order Blattodea; family Blattidae; genus Periplaneta; species Periplaneta americana. Next base: position 147,020,679 of record NC_091128.1, read on the forward strand.
TGGCGTGATTGTAACAATTGTTATGATAAATGCGTAAGAAAATGTAATTTTGTACATAAAAATCGAAAAAAAAAATTCTGAACGAAGCAACTATGGAATTCACAACACATTTTTAGCTTCAGAATACTATAGTCCCGTCGCTCTAATTTCCGGCAGCCAATCGCGTTGCAGGTCGCCTATATTTAAACGTGTGCGTCTTGTGATTCGCTGATTCATTTCTTAAGGCTCGATAAATACTTAATATAATTGCCCGCCATTTTAGCTCTTTTTTTGGCGTTCGCAGAAAACACACGAAGACGTTATTTGCCGCTCAATTATTTGCTGAATTACATTGCATTTGATTTATTATCATAGGAGCTACGACATGATAATGTTTAACGGTGCGGCAAATAGATTCCTCGTATGGTAGCTCGGCAATGTGAGAACAAAAATGGCGAACGATACTACCTACCTAGACTTCATAGAGCCTTTACTTTCTAAGACTTAAGCAAAGGGGCGGAGTCACGCCGGAAATAACAGCATCGGGACTATAGCTAATTAAATAAATGATACTCCTGAATAGTTCATTCTTTATCTATAATATTCTTTTACTCTTAAAACTCAAGAATAAATATATTTTACAAACAATTTCAAATTACTATAACTCTGAAAATATTGAGATTAGGACAAATGTTTATATGATATTTTTTGCTCAGAATGTCTTCAGAAATAAGCTCCATAAGGAACTGTAAATCCTAGTGGATCATCCTGTATATAACTACAGAAAACATAATATATTTAAATAAATGTTCTTTGTTTTTTAACTACTACTTAATCGCAACAATGAGTCTGCTTTGTCATTACGTGATTCGAACAAATGTAACTTTTCAGTCTGCAAAGTAATTTCTTAATGTTACATTTGTTCGGATCAAATTTGTGCACATCTAAAGGACAAAACTAAATTTTGTTCAATCATTTATTAACATAATACACTGCTCTCTTAAATTGACTGAAAATCGGGAATTCAATCAATGGCTTTCCCAAAACACGCTATGAAATGATTCGTATAAAACAATTTTTATCTCGAAAAGGAAGGAAAAGCGAGCAAAATTGTATTAAACTTTTTTTGTTTGAAATATCTCAAAGAATAGCCTCCTGAAATTAATGACATTACTTACGGTCACTCTATATATTATAACAGTAGGTTAATTTTTCAAACACAATTTTAACAGAACAAGAGCACTTCTTACCTTCTTCTGTTATAAGAGGATTGAAAATATCACATGGTACTGGCTGTATATTCTTCAAGTCCCAGACTTCAATGCCTTCAGCACTGCCTGCGGCCATTGCTGCACCTAAAGCAGTTGTCTCTGCCATTCGTGGTCTCACTGCAACAGATTAGCACAAATATTTTAGGAAACTATATGGTAATAAAAATATACAAAATGAAAAATCGCACCATACAAATTAGTGAAATGTCTTCCGTTAAAACAATAGCTAAAGAAATAAAAATTTTGGAAACAATAATTATAAAATATATACTAATTTTAATTTAATAACTTTAATTGATTTAGGCTGAAATCCAATAATGAAATAAAATTACTGATTAACTGTTTTGAAAGAGCAACGAAAGTATCCTGTACAAAACATATTAAATTTGTTAGTATATATTATGAACTCAGCAGACCAACTTTTAAATCTTTCAATTTAAATTCAGTTTCCCTCCCTCTTCTCACCCGCAAGTACGGAAATAAAATATCATAATGATCAAAATTCAATGAATTTTAAAGCCATGTTACACAGCAGAGATTGGTTGTTATGCAGTAACATAAATCTTTCGATGTAATATGTTTTAATTGCTGCAGATTCTCATAAAAGATTATGACAACCTTCATTCAGGATTTCAATCAACTTACAATTGAGGAGCTGAGATCAAAAATGAGTCTTATTAATTTTGGTGTACGGTATCATAATTAAGAGTGCTTCCATATTATATAAGTGACCAGTCTCATGGTCTAGTGGTCAGAGCTTCTGGCTATAGTTCATGAGGTCCCGGGTTCGAATCCCGTTTAGAGCACAGGAATTTTTCCTTAAAGGGGATTATTCCTGTGTTCGTCCATGGTCTGGAATTTAGGTCTGGACCTCTCCTGGCACTACATTATCATAATCATCCTATCACATCATCCGGGTAATGTAACTCCGCCTTCCAGGCGCCCCAACCTCAGAAGTGGGTTACAATTAAGCCACGGCCAGGAGAGAAGACCAGAAATGTCGAAAAGACAACCTGGTGGCATTGGATTAAAAAAAAAATATTATATAAGTGAACCTCCATTGTTTAATGTAAAAATGGGAGTTCTCACCTGTGTTGAACATTGTAGAGTTCTAGCATTAAGTTGAAAAATGGAACTTGTCAAATCATTACTCCCCTTTTGCAACAAAGTGTCTCAAGTGTTTCGAGCTTCAGTGTTAAACAAAAATTCTCAGCATCCCAAGATTCTGGGAGTGAGTTTGAGACAGTGAATATGGTTCATTTGAATAGTGTATTACTATTTAGTTTTTATTTTACTTGGTTATTTAACGACGCTGTATCAACTACGAGGTTATTTAGCGTCAATGGGATTGGTGATAGCGAGATGATATTTGGCGAGATGAGGCCGAGAATTCGCCATAGATTACCTGACATTTGCCTTATGGTTGGGGAAAACCTCGAAAAAAAACCCAACCAGGTAATCAGCCCAAGCGGGAATCGAACCCTCGTCCAAACGCAATTCCGGATCAGCAGGCAAGCACCTTAGCTGACTGAGCTACGCCGGCAGCTAGGTAGTGTGTTACTAGGGTGTCAAGATATAATTTTATGCTTTAACGTTTATATAACAATAATCATCATCATCATCATCATCATCATTTACTAAACAAGCTTTAGACCATGTGATCTGTTGCAGACTCTATCGTTTAGCTGGTCGTCCTACAGATCTTCTGCCACGAGATATATAATGCAGGATTTGTCTTGGGATTCTGTTCGATTCATTCTATTAACGTGGTTCTGCCAGTTTTATCTCTGAATTTTTAGGTACATAAGGATGGCTTCCATGTTCAGTTGTTCTAGAATGTCTTCATTCTCTGATTATCCCATATGGTATAACCTGCAGTTCTTCTCATGAAGTGTATTTCTGCCACTGTGATTCTCGAAATAACAATAGTATTATAATAACCAAAAATTATTATCATTTTTTATTTATTTACTATTTTCAGCAGTTTTCAAATATTTTTCTTTATGTTTCGTTTTCTAAAAAAGAAAGCTGCTCCTTATGGGACAAGTAGATGTGGCCAAGTGCAAGGTAACAATACCAAAAACAAGAAGTTAAAGCAAGTACATTGCAGTTTGAGAAGTTTTTTGTTTTTTCCTTTTCTCTCAAAATGATCTCTGCACAACTAATCTCATTTTTGATCTCATTGCCTCAATTTTTAACACATCTCACCTACTGAAGTACCGTATTATTATTCCTACAGAGTAAGTTCTACAAATGGATCATCGCTACTAATTAATTATGTTTTATTTAATGACGCTCGTAACTGTCAAGGTTATATCAGCATCGTCTGAATTTTGTCCCACAGGAGTTCTTTTACATGCCAGTAAATCTACTGACATGAGCCTGTCGCATTTAAGCACACAAATGCCATCGACTTGGGCTGGAATCGAACCGACAACCTCGGGCACAGAAAGCCAGCATTCTACCGACTGTGCTACCCAGGCCAATCCATCGCTATTAATATGGAATGAAATTATTATCAGGTTTACCTGCCGTGTTTTCGAAATTAGGTATTCAAGTTCAAATTGTATTGTGTATTGTAAATTTTATTGTGTATTGGTTATCATTTTATTGTGTATTGTTAATATTGTATATACCACTGCCACGGGGTGCTTGCCCACTTACAGTGTAAATAAATACATACATACGAGTTTGTTTGACAAATTAGAACTAACATAAAATTATAAAAGTAAAGCTGAATGTATTAATTTTACAACTGTAATGTGTTTGCTCAATGTCTCTTAGTTTACTACAATGTAAGACTAAACAGTGTTTTGATCGTATTCTGTTGTTTTAACATGCGACAGAGACTAAATTTAGAATTAAATAATTATTGTGATAATCAGTAAGTCAATTCCGCAAGCTCTCGGCATTTAAAGCTACATTAATAACAGACAGCAATGTCTTGGTCGAAGAAAATTAATTTACACAATAATTTCCACGAAGATGACACTGATTTACACGTAGCATCAGTTGCTAGAGTGGGAGAAACTCAACGTTGATATGTTACCCAAAATTTTGCACTAGCATACAGACACATATCAATAATTAATCTATTACACATTAGTAAAATGAACTGGTAATTTATTTCTTGTCGAAGATACTTTCATATAGAATACTGAAACAATTTACTAGTTCGATAAAAAAATAGGTGAAATAATCAGTTCCATTACAGCATAGAGATGTCCTAAAATTTAACGATATTTTGCATATGTCCGAATACAACTGAAAATAATGAAAACTTATTTTAATATGGGCGGGTTGGCTGCCAAGTGATGTAAGTCACAAATATTGAAAAATGGACTAACACCGCTTATAGTTACTAGACATTCAGTTCTTTGTATCCTACAAGAAGTGTGCGTCCAAGTTGAATAGTTCGCTCACAAAGAGCGCAGAATGTTATTATACCGAACGAAACTGCTGAGCACCTTGGTGTTATGTCCAGGTGCTCCTGCCAATGTTATCAGCACACAGATTCTGTACTGTCGCCGCCTGTGAACATTGTTTATCTGTTGTGTTCCAAACATTATTATTAGGTAAGTGTTGTTCAAGAATAAAATAACGGTTGTGGCAGTACCGGGCTCCCGTCAATGTGCCTGACTCAGCATCACTTCAGACGGCTTACCCTGATGGAAGATTCGTCACAGAAGCAAAGAAAAAAGATATTGGGGACCTATATTGCAATTTATACCCTTGTCACCATTCTTTTTTTCTTGGCTTAAATTCTAATCCTTGAACTGTTCCAATGACGATGAATAAGTTGATGAAATCATGATATCAGATGACATCGTATGAATTTCCATTTTGTTCTTTTCAATGTTCATTTTTGTTGTATTTCTTAACAATAAACAACAGTTCTGTTTTGAGTAGGGTTTCAACTTTCATTCAATCTCATTTTCTTTCCCAATTTATTTTTGTTTCAATTAGGGGAACGCGATTTTTTCCAAGATCATGACTTTGAAAAGTTCACTTTTGAGGTAGTTAAAACTGTTGCAAGATAGATTTATAACTTCTAATTTGAAAGTGTTTATGTTCCACTTATTGCCAAGCCATTATTTACTCAAGACATACACAATTCTGAATTTACAGTGAATTGCAAACTTTAAATTTGCTCTCCTGGAAACATAGAAGTTTGGACGTACACCACTTGGCAGCCAATCTGCCCATATAAATTTGCACATTAGATTTCCCAGTGTAACTTACTGACGGGAATTCCAACCAAATCAGCCTGAGTCTGCATAAGTAAATTATTGGCAGTCATTCCACCATCCACCTGCAACCTGGTCAGTTGTAAACCACAGTCCTTGCTCATGGCTTCCAGTATATCTCTTATCTGAAAACAGACTGCTTCAAGGGCTGCCCGGATTATGTGACCTTTTGTTGTTTCATCAGTGATACCGCAGATTACCCTGTTAATTGAATAAAACAACGATGTAGTTCCTATATAAATGTGGAAATCAATTTTTTTTGGTTTTGGAATAGTAAAGATGTAACTTGCACTGTCTTTTCATGAATAATTGCTGTGTGATGGCTGGATGGAAGAAGGAAAAGACAAGTGAATAAATAAAAGGAGAGATGGGTAAACGAATGGATGAACAGATGGATATCTATTGATTCTTAAACTATTACTTATAAATTAGTCACAATAAATAAACAAAGAAACTGCAATCTGTGGTTGATTGTATTATACCTTATTTTCGTACAAACAGAGGCTGGTTCACAATAAACCGGAAACGAGAATCGGAACGAAAACGAAAACGGTAAAATTGTTAAAATGTGTACATTTAAATGTAAGCATTCACAATTAACGAAAAGCTTGCCGGAGCCCGGGATCGGGAACGGAGAGTTGGCCAAGTTTCAACTTTGGCATTCACATTTCCGATCATAGCCCATTAGATTCATTCTATTGCCATCTAAAAGCTATTGTGTCGTCGTATATTTTGTAGCAAGAAGACCGTGACATAATCTATGCATTATTTTGTTCTGTGCTGTGCATCATGGAGCAAGTTTTATTTGATGGGATTCTAATTTTGAGTGTTGAGGAAAATCCTCACGTTTACGATAAGCGGCGCGCCTCGTATAAAGATGAGAAAATGAAGGAGAATACGTGGCTTTCAATAGCTGCATCTTTGAACACCGATCGTAAGTGAATCATATTTTATTACTGTATTGGTTGTATTACACACTACATATTCATGCTTCAATTCAATGACTACTGTTGTGTTCATTTTTGTTCTATTACAAATGTTTCTTCTCTAATTATTTTACGTTATGGTAGACTTAAAATAGGTTGTGATAATAAAGATGCATGGGCATATTTATAGTACCGTACCTAATGAAATGTTTCAGTTGAAATTTCGAAGTTGGTTAACCTGTGTTTATTTTGGCTGCCTTGTACTCATGAGAGAACACCATTGGTCAATTATACACAAATAACATCAGAATGCGTAATATCGACTTTACATATCGTTATTGACATACATATCGATATGCATAGTCGTCTATGTTCTCGGTTTATTGTGAATCAAAAATTTTCATATTCACGTCCTCTACTTCTCGTTTTCATTCTGTTTCTCGTTCCCGGTTTATTGTGAACCAGCCTTAACAGTTTCTTTGCGCAGTTTATGGATGGAATAAGAAAAGACGGATTTTGTACTGTACTACACATTGTCACTTAAGGTGCAAATACTTGTAACCGTCAAAATGTTCGAAATTGAGTTTTTGGTACTGTTGAATTCGTCTAAGTCAGTGGTCATCAGCACAGTGCACCCTCGGGCTAGCGTCTATTACTCGCAGATTAGAGATGCGCTAGCATGCATCCGTGGCTGCTGGTAGGTATGCTTTCTCCCTCTCCCTTCTATATGACAGTGCATATTCTGATACACTCCTTACCGGTTACCCATTTCAGTGAGTGCTGACGACCACTGGTTTAAGTGAAGCGCATTTAGCTGCAAAATTTCATAAACCACGGTTTAATATTAATCGTGGAAGTGTACAAATTTCAATACCACGTAAGCCGGCAATTAATGGTGACAAAGAACAGTTTTTTCGTTCTCCTGTAAAATTATGATTTTGTGGGATATGAACATTTGCACCTTAAGCGATGATATGTTCTTAAAATGATATTTAAAAAAATCAAATGTTTTAGTAATATCTCTTCCGAAATATTTTTAACATACCCTCTGGCATCTTGTTGCCAGTACGGTGCATAAAGACCAGAGAATGCTGGGACAAAATATACATCTTCAGTACTTCCAACTTCATCAGCTAAGGGTTCTATCTCTGACACACTCTGCAAGAGGTTGATATTGTCCCTCAGCCACCCAAGTGCTGCACCAGCTACAGCAACAGAACCCTCTAAAGCATAAACTGCAGCTGCTTTCTTACCCATTCGGTAAGCAACTGTAGTCACTAAACCGTGGGTAGATTCAACTCTCTGGAATTAAAATTCATTATTAATTTGGTGATCATCATTGTTGTCACGTGAAAATTCACTAATTCTTACTCTTCTTTCCTAATGATACTATCCCTGGCGCAACAGCCCAAGAAGGGCCAAGGTCGATCAGCCCATTGTTGACCTCACGTCAACGGAGGTGAACGATCATCCAACCAGTACAGAGATATCATGTAGTCAGTATGATGATCCTCCCAGCTGTTATATCTAGTTTGCGAAACTGAATTTCGCTACATAGCATAGCTTCCCAAATTCATCACAATGCTGGATGGGCTCCCATCCCACACACTGGCCGAAATTGCATAAGAAAATTCCTTCTTTGCGAGGACTCGAATCAGTGACAGTGGCGTGCCGTACACAGAAGGCAACTGTTCATAAAGCAAAAAATAAGAAATTTGATGCAGAAATTATACTTTAATCGTGAGAACTATGAATTTTCTGATCTTAAAATGTCACAAAATTCTTTCTCTGAGCATCTGTCCTGGTCAAGGCGAATTCGTTATTCATATTCTTAGCTTGAGGGGCGCCTATACTGGCCGATACAGATTCATTTATTTCCATTCGATGATTTTGCTGCTAAAGAGAGGAGAATTGCTTTGGTCTTCAAATATATTTAGTAAGTTGGCTGTTACCAGTTTTATACTATAGGCTACGTATAAAAATTTGTATTATGGCTTCTCTCACATAAAATTGCACCACATGCCACTGATCAGTGCTCATTCCATAACGCGATTCCAGGCATAAGGCCATAGACCACAATGTCATGGCGCAGGATACTTAAAAAAATTATAGAACATTGTCGATTAAGGATTAGAATAAAACTTACAGCAGTGCCAGTATTGTACAGCAGAAAGCAGCCGGTACCATAAGTACTTTTAGCCTGTCCTTGTTCGAAACACATCTGTCCCAGAAGTGCTGATTGCTGATCACCCAGACACTAGAAACAGAGTAAAGTGTGAAATTCTTAAGGGATTAAAATTAATTAATTTTCCAACATTCATAATATGAGAGAGAAATTTACTATCCATGCACATGTCTGTCATGTTCCTTTATTCTGGACACAAAATATTTCAGAACATACTCCCCTGCATACGTTTAATTCATATTCTGTATTCCCGCATCACTGTCTAATACTACTTCACCAATATACGTTTTACTTAGACAGAAATTATACACTTTAGATAAAAATAACGATGAAAATCAACTCAAAAATTTTAATCTCTGTTATCTTCTTGACACGGAAAAGATATAAATAACGTAATACAAAGTGAATGACGCTTAAAAAAATTCATAGTTTCGAGAAAAACAGTTTAATTAAAACATTTCTTCATACAAGAATATTATCTTCTCAATATAAATCTTCAGAAACCGGTAATTAAAAACTATATACTGTATTTCAATAAAAAGTGTTTTTTTCTTTCAAAAAAATGTTTCAACAACAATAATCTGAAATAGCAATTATGTACATTACGTAACCTGCATTTCCATCTGAATTAGTCTGATTTAATTCTTCAATATACAATCTATCCAATTTTCAAGAGGAAACTGTCTTTGTCTACTGTCTTACTCTACCCATTAATTTTCTGTCATTTTACTTTCGGAAAGGTTCACGCTAATTTACATGCCACTATCAGTTCATCCACAAAATGCTGTAATTATCCTATATTGTTTGGTATAGTATTCACTGATTAACTTTATAACTCTTCACTGTGTTAACATGAGGAAATTACCTGGCTGACTAGTTTCGAAAACGCAACAAAAAACAAGAACAAAGCAAATACAACACACTAACACACGAAAACAAGAACACATACAAGATTGCATCATCTTTCAAGAAACTAAAATACAACATTGCATACAGAACACACTACAAAAACATCTTAACGCAGACGAGACACACAAATAAATACAACTTAACAGGTATATTACAAACTATCATGCAATAGTTGCAATGACTTCTACATTGGACAAACTGGAAGATCATTTCAAACACGTTACAAGGAACATATCACAGCCATAACCAAACTACACAACAATTCAACCTACGCAGAACACATCACAACTATAGCAACATAGACACTGACATGACAATACTATACATTTAGCCAAAAAAAAAACAGAAACATTACAGTCTAGAACAATATTAAATATATAAACATACAAAAACACACCCCCAGCACATTCAGAACACTCAACTCAATTTCAAAACACACACCCTTTTCGACACAATCATGAACACACCCCATCATAACAGAAAACCAGAATATAGCGCTGGACCTTCACTAGGCTTTGCAAAATGAAGAATAACACTTCGAAAATAGTCTCCCAGGTAATTTCCTCATATTAACACAGTGAAGAGTTATAAAGTTAACCAGTGATTATCAATAAGTATTTAAAAAAAAGTATTTATAGAACAATGAAGTATAGTATTTTATAAAAAAAACGCATACAGTACATTTACACTTCTGTCAACATTTGGAAACTGATTTTTTGCAGCCTCATAGACGCTCTCCTGATATATTACATAATAAGATAATAAAATAATATCTCTATTTGGTGAGATTAACATAGCTTCTTTTCAAGCTTCTAATCCAGATTCTAATGCCAGCCGGTCAATTGGAATTTGTGGTGGACAAAGTGTTTGGTGGAGGGTTTTCACAGGGTACTCCCATTTTCCCTACTGGCATTTCACCATTGTTCCATTAATCATTCATAATTATGCGGTGCTATGTAATTCACTTGCAATAGTGCACAAAGGGCAACACCCAATGGCGGCTAAAAGAACTACAGCTTCGGTGTATCACTCACAGATGAGGATGCTTGGGTGAATGGCATTAAGTCAAGTGCCTGCCATTAGATAAAAAACATTTCTCTTTCGGAAATTAGGCGCAATTTAAAACGTTAACATATACACAGTATGAATTCAAGAAGAAAACTTTTTTCCAATTATTAAATACATCACAAACTATGTTATTAGCATAAAAAATGTTTCTACTTACTCCCGAGATAGGAACTCCTTGCAAAACACCATCAGCAATTGTGCCATATATTTCTGAAGAACTTCGAATTTCAGGAAGTAAATCTTTAGGAATTTTGAAAAACCTGAAAAAAAAAAAAACAAAACAAAACATAATAAATTTTTTTTGGCATCAGTACCTATACATGTAACTCTATTATCAAAAACCGAGTTTCGGAGAATTATCAGTAAAAATTTGTGGGCCTCATGAAGTCCAGATTTAACACCATGCGATTTCTATCTATGGGAGGGCACTTAAAATTAAGGTTTATGCGAAAAAGACTAAAAGAGTTGAAATCGAGTCAATCAGTGAAGCAGAACTTTTTAAAGTAATTAACAATTTCATAAGGAGGTGTCAACAGTGTGTAGCAATTGGTGGGGGACATTTTCAACACCTACTTTCAGCTCCGTAAGTACAAATTCCTATACTAAATGTTTCAGTGTCAGTAGACCGGAAAGCTCTTAGCAGCAGGCGACGGTAAAATGAAAACAGCGCGGTTAAACAAAACAGTGTCACTGTACGAGTATATCTACTGTATTGTCACAGTCTTCTTGTATACTATAGCAAATAGCTAACAAGGCAGCGTTTCCAATATGATGGAACAAAGAATATGGTATATACGTTGATAATTGGTTGGAAGGTTGAGTGAATAGTAAGGTTTCAAATCACTGAATTTCTTCACAGTAATATTTAAGCATTCGTTTTGGTATTGGGTGTACAATTTTCTATCTTTTTCAGCGATCGTAACTGATAGTTCATGAATTTAACCCACGATACTTAGTACCATGAACTTACCTACATAGCAATGGATCCCACTGAAGTGTTTCTATGTTCATGAGCATTGTTCTAGATGCATTGGTTACATCTGTAATATGTATACCACCATCCTTTCCACCAGTTAAGTTCTGAAACAAAATATTCATATTAAAGTTATTTAACGTACTAGAGGTCACGATTATTTGAGACTATTGAATCAAAATAAAAACTTGCATATTTAATACTGTAATGTCATTAAGCATTAACGTCTCTATGTATAAATTGGGGTCGCCCACCACCTCAAGAAAAGAGTACCGGTAATTTTTAGGCAATTTATTTTTTAAAAGCTTAAAATAAAGCTGATTATTTACTTCACAATTTTTTTTAAGTCTCTACCCTTCCACAACCCCCCCCCCCCACTTCTGCAGCTGTTAGTGGATTGTCTTGCTCAAATTCTAAAATTCTAAAATTCCGTGAAAGTTTCTGTGCTCCAAATAATATAAGCATGACAATTTATACATCAAGATAAACGAAAATTGCTTCGTATGTAAATATAGTATGACTAGACAAAAGGTTTTTTATATCCTTACATTGTAACTTGAACTGTTTTCAGAACATGGGAGGGTTGATAGTAGGAGGAAGAACAAAGTGCATAGGATTTGCTGATATGGCATTGTTAGCAGAACAGGAGACGACACTAAGGGATATGCTACTGGAGCTAAATGACAGTTGTGAGCAGTATGCGATGAAGATAAATGCAAACAGCATGTAGACCATGGTTATCGGAAGAAAAATAAAGAAGGTAAACATTCGAATAATAAATTAGGCAGTAGAGCAAGTGGACAGCTTCAAATACTTGGAGTATACTATAAGCAGTAACATGAGCTCCTGCCAAGAAGTCAAAAGGAGGATAACAATGGCAAAGAAAACTTTCAATAGAAAAAGGAGCATCTTCTGCGGACTTCTGGAAAAATAACTAAGGAAGAGACTAGTGTTTTGTGTGGCATTATATGGGCCAAAAACATGGACATTATGACGAAGTGAAGAGAAGCGAATAGAAGCATTTGAAATGTGGATATGAAGAAGAATGGAGTGTGTGAAATGTACAGACAGAATAAGAAATGAAGCTAAGTTGGAAAGAGTGGGTGAAGAAAGAATGAAGCTGAAACTGATCAGGAAGAGAAAAAGGAACTAGTTGGGTCACTGGTTGAGAAGAAACTGCCTAGTGAAGGATGCACTGGAAGAAATGGTGAACAGGAGAAGAGTTCGGGGCTGAAGAAGATATCAGATGATAGACGACATTAAGATATATGGATCATATGCGGAGACTAAGATGAAGGCAGAAAATAGGAAAAATGAAGAATGCTGGATTTGCAGTGAAAGACGTGGGCAAAACACTATGTATGTACAGACGTGGGCAAATTATTAGACTAAAACGTTTTCTTGAAAACATAATATAATTCGTCATATCAACTATCAGTATAATTCAGAGTCTCTATTGTAAATATGATTGTTTACATCTTATGGTACATTTTTCCAATGGTTAGGTATATTTTTTTTCTGGCTATGTTGGTACTACTGGTGTTTCAATTATATACTGCAGAAGATATACTCCCATGGCCTGCATGAAGACCGGATATGAACGAAATTGAAAATCTGTTATATACATTGAAGAAGAAAGTGAACAAAAAGAGGCTTACAACCACACATGGACTGATTTAAGCACTGTCTGATATCTGGCTAAATGATGCTGATATTCAAAGAAAGTATCAATCTTTGGTTTCCAGTATCCCTGACAAAATCAACGTGTTAATAAAGAATAAGGGAATGTTCACAAAATATTAGTAACCTCAAGACTCAATTTTCTGTTGAATATATCTGTGCAAAATACATTTTTGTTCATTATTTCTACTGATAAATACAGTTTCGTTGCACATATAATTAATTTAGTCTAATAAACTGTCCACGTCTGTATGTCATAACTTGCAGCTGATTGATATGGGTTTTTAATAAAGGTAGCTGACTGCATTTAGAGGAAGGAGCAGACGTCTCAGTTCATATTTCGTATATTTTTGAGTACCGTAGACACTGTCTAACCTCTCTCTTCTAATACTAAGCCAGTTGTTTCAACTGAAGTTATGTATATCTCGTGGTGCTGTACGGCATTTGGGGGCATTGAGTAGAGTTTCTCAGCACGAGGAGGAGATGTGATCAACACCATGCTCCAGCTGTCTTTTACCCATGGGAGGAGTCCGATATGGGGCTGAATGCACCCCAAAGTCGTCCTGAAAGTTATAATGACGAGAAAAATGCCGCTACTACCGAGGCGCAAACCCGAAACCTTCCAGTCCACAATCTGTGCTCCTAATTTTAAAATATGGTAATTCTTTATTCATGTCTTAAAATGAATTAACTTTTACCCATATGAGCCACGTATCCACAGTGCCAACACAGCAACACTTCTCATCTATTGCTTGTTGAACTTTCGGCACATTCTCTATAAGCCAACGCAACTTCAGTGCACTGAAGTATGGGCTGATTGGCAATCCACACAAGGGCTTCAAATAATTTAAACTTTTATTTGGGACAGTTTCCAATATTGCATCCACAGTTGACGTAGTCCTCATATCCAGCCACACTGAAAACAGCATAAAAATAACTAATTAGGCTACATTATAGTCTAATAGGCTATAACAAAACAAAACAACAAGTCAAAGCTAGGTAAATTCCATATACAGACAGAATTGTTAAGGACTTGAGTTATTAATACAGATTTCTTTCATCAATACTCACATACTGTACTCATTTCATTTCATAAAATGGTACAAATCTGCAATATCAACATTAAATACGACGATTAGGATCTAACTCACAAAACACTGACTTCACCAAACACATGAATTCATTAAACGTGTATCTCTGCTAACAAACTATCAAGAAAAAACTCTTAAAGACATTCACTATATTCTATATTTCAAACAGTTATATATTACAGACAAAAGTGTTACTATTGAAGAGTACACAATGGAATAACGATCAAGGTCCATTTTAGAAAGTTTCGAGAAAAACGAATTTTAAAGTTTAAGCCCCTAATACTTTGTTATGTGTGTATTTAATAGAAATTGACGTAGTGGAATGTCAAGAACGATGATTTCTTATTACTAGCTAGACCACATGATAGTACTTCCTTTCCACTATAAGATAGCATTATTAACTCAATTTCGATTTTTTATGGACCTTGATCGTTTTTCCCGCGTACCCTTCAATTGTTAAATTATATGTCAGCTACATATATCAAAATTTATATAACAAGATATGGACAGTATAAAATCTAGTAATAACTCCTCAAAAAAAGTACGAATTGGGCACAGAAATATGTTCATGGAAGACGCAATTGCAGACTGTATAAGAAAGGTAACACCTAATCAGTGACTCATAAAAGGATATTTATTCCTCAAAACAGATGATATGATTAAGTCATCAATACAAAGGACTATAACAAACATACGAACATGAATGATAGATATTACTAAAGTCTGTAGAAAACGTGATATTTTTTTTTATTTAAGGAACTTCCTACAGTTCAACAGTTCTCCACCCAAAACAAATTTTACACATAATGTAAGACCTCAAAGAAAGCAATAGTATTTTAAAATAGAAAATGCGCTTCTTAAATAATACTGTAAACCACAATACAATACACAGTATCATTTTTTAAAATGACTATAAATATTATCTCGCTTAACATATTACAATGGCAGTAGCATATTAAGTCGTCCATTTTTTCATAATTATTTTAAAAACCATGGATTATCAAAGGTCTCATAATATTGGTGCCAGTACAATATTCTTATTCTTGTCTTTTGTTCTTTACAAGCATTAATGAAGTATATAATTAGCAACAGCACAATCTTACCAATAGCATTATGTAGCGGCTCTCCTGTTACTGCATCCCAGACAATAGTAGTCTCCCTCTGATTTGTGATTCCAACAGCAATTATATCCGATGGCTCCACATCATCTGCACGAAGTGTTTCCACAGCTTTGGTAATGCATTCCTCAACAGCTGTTAAAATTTCCTTCGGATTCTGTTCAACCCATCCCTCTTGAGGATATGTGTTAGTAATTTCAATCTGGTGAGATGCAACCACTTCTCTGGTGCGCGCTGCAAATACCTGAAAAGGAACATGTTATGTAGTCTAAATGCAGCAGGGGTGTATACTGGTTAAAGGGTTTGGGCTACCGCTGACCCTATTATTACACAAAATATATATAACAATTACTTTAATTTTAATTACTATGGTAAAACTAATAATACAAAATTATTACATTATGTTATATTATAAACTTTTTCTTTTGTAATTTCCTTGGGCTACCGCCAGTAGCCCCGGTAGCCCGCATTATACGCCCCTGAAATGCAGTATTATAATAACGACTTATCAGCATTACAAATATATTGCATATCAATAAAAAAAAGACTAGTAACTTTTTTGTCTATGTTTGTATATTATTAGTCACACTGTAAATAAGTATTTTCAACTACATTATATGTCAACTGATGAAATAGAGAAAACATAAAGATGGTTCTGGATGGACATGTACAGTATGTATCAACCAGCGGCGGTTCCTCGGGGGATGGAAGGGAGGAACGTCCTCCTCACATTTTTCTTCTTTAGAAAGTATATGCCAAATAAAGTATGTCTCTTGAAATTCGAGAAAGATTCGATAATTTTTAAGTTCACAGCTAAAAGAAAACCTCGGTTGATAGAGTTTTAAACAACGCGCGCTCATTTGCTGCTAGAAAACTGTGAGAAAGATGCGAGATTGTTTGTGTGGAGGAAAGTCAATCCATTCCTCCTTTACTGCAGTTAACACACATAGACAACAGTGCACTAGCGGCCAGAGAAAGAAGCAGAGTTTTAAAGCAAGTAAATGAATGGTTAGGGAGGAGATCCTCCTCTGAATCAGCGCATGGGCGGGAAATAGAAACCGACTGGCAGTGCAGCAAGCTCGCTACCGCTGCCATCTAACAATGTTGCATTCAACCAGACTATAACACATCTAGGAGGAGACACAATAAAAACATTTTAACGCAACGCTATGAAAGACACCATATAAACTTTTTTTTTAATTATAAACCAAAAATATTATTCATTGCACTTTATATAGGCTACTATTCATGGTTTGAAACTTTCAAGGATATTTGAAAGTTAAAGTCGGGTTTATATAAAACAAAGTGGAAGTAGTTTAACATTAGTATCGCAGATCTTTTTGGCCTCTTAAATTCACTTCCATTCATTGTGTACTAGACAGGGCAACGGCCAAGTTGTCAGTTTTGTACAAATATATTTGAAATTGAAAGTAGGTACTCCAAACTACATTATTTTTTACATTAAAAATTAATCGGCCACCGGCAGCTTTGAACAATAATGGTAGTATGACTTTACAAGAACTGACATTCTTCAAAAGCATATGATATTGAACTTGTAAAATGTACATGTGGCAACACAGACCACGTGGGTGGGTGCAGTGTTCGCTTTTCTCAGATTATTTCCCATTCCCATTTCCATAAAACGGTTCCGATTATGAGTTAA
The DNA here is from genome assembly GCF_040183065.1 of Periplaneta americana. Taxonomy (NCBI): domain Eukaryota; kingdom Metazoa; phylum Arthropoda; class Insecta; order Blattodea; family Blattidae; genus Periplaneta; species Periplaneta americana. The sequence goes on from NC_091128.1 coordinate 147,037,789, forward strand.
TAGCTATAGTCTCGTCTAATACGTGTGATGCTGTAGTGTGCTCGAAAAATGCTGCGAGGTTGTGAATTTCCTTGTAATTGTTAATTTGTGCAATTATTCAACAATGAATGGAAGTGAAAACATAATATATTTTGGAAATTTAGGAAACTCAGTTTACAAGAACAGATTATTGCTATACAGAAAGGAAGGCCAACCCCAACACTACCTGGTCTTAGATGTATGCATGTTGGCTAATTTGTAGCATGTTTCATTCAAGAAGGTGTCATTTCGTGCTGTTAACTTCTTTCCTCCTCTTAAGAAATACGCAGGAGCCGCCACTGGTATCAACATTGGCAAACTACGTCAAATTCAAATTTTAAGAAATTTTCCAAAATAATAGCCATTCATTTCATATTAAACATATACCCTAGTAATTAACAAAATTTATATGCAAAGCACTAACAAAACATGTTCACATTTTAACTTTGACCAAGAGGTATGTCATTTTTCCATACTACCAATATTAACTGATTGGTGCTCTTGAACATGAACATCTCGACCTCACATTTATGTTCTTTCTGTTATGATCTAATTTATATGTAAAATGAACATTTATTTTTGGCATGTAGATTGTCGTGTAGCAGTTCAAAATTTGCTACTCACCAAAAATCTTGCACTGCTTGTACCTTCATCTATTGCGCCAACTAATGGGCCATATTTTCCAGTAGTGACAGGCATTTTTTCTAAAAGAAACAAATTTGTGATTAACTAACATTATTATTTCCCAGTACAGTTTCCTAATATCCTCATTAGGAACTTCCTCTGAGGATATAATAGACATAAACAAATACAACAGATAATAGGCGTCTCAGAACGGAAAGCATTATTGCGTTTTAAAGAATACTCCACCTATTAGAAGACTAATTCAAATTCCCTTCAGTAGACATGTCCTTGAAAACACAATTGCAATAAAGTACTTCACTAATGACTAATGTGCTTCCTGCATTATTCATTTAGTACCAGTACCAAAACAATAAATTCTACAAGGAAGTTACACATTAGTTTCGGAAAGATTATAGCTTATGCAACATCAATAAATAGAGGTAAGCTTTGTACACAAAATAAAATTTATTCAGTATTCTCTTCAGGATCTCTAAAAATAATATTCTCTCCAGCATATCTAAAAATATGCAAAAATTAAATTAAAGTGCAAAGTGAACAATATCAATGATTGGGTATATAGAAGGAAGAATGGAATGAACATATAAATAGGATGGACAGAAATAGAATAGTTAAAATCGCAAAGGACAACCTACCAACAGGTAGAGAAAACAAGTCCAATGCGGTAAAAGATAGCATGACAACCTGAGTTGAATGCCAGAGAATTGAAGATGAACAAGCTTTATACCTACAATGGAAGAAGAAGAAGAAGAAGAAGAAGAAGAAGAAGAAGAAGAAGAAGAAGAAGAAGAAGAAGAAGAAGAAATAATTTTATAGTTTGCATTTAGGCTTGCTTTGGTCCATTGTGCAATGACTGTCGAAGTCTAACAGGTGAACCAGGTGACATTCGTGAATCCAATGCTAACAGGTGGGCCATCCTGCCTCCGCCCTGGCAGAGCCTGGACCCAACCTCAAGCGAGTACCTGATAAGCACCAAGACCTGAAGCCCAAAGCCCTTCTTATGTCAGCATCAGAAACCCATACTACCCCCAAGACTTCATCCCAACTTATTTTTAAATGGGCTATGGCAGATGCATTGCTGCCAACATAAAAAGTCGAAATGTCGCTATGGCCCTGACGAAATTCTGCTGCATAAGTAAAAATATTGTATAAAATTACTAAAACATAACTTTCACGGTGAGAATTGCTGTATTTGTTAGAGAAGGTGAAACTGGAAGGTATATGTTACGATATGTAGACACCATTTGTGACATTGTCGTCACTGTTGTTAATTATATTAATTTTCAGTACTTATTACACAACAGGCTTAAGTATATTAAAAAATTAGGGAAATTAATTAAACCACTTCAGATAAAAGTAATGCAATGAGGTAACTGAAGAATGAAGCTAATTTTCATCGGCTGATGGCACGATTTTACCATTCTCTCTTTTCTTAAACTGATACAATCATATTTACATTAAACTCCTTGATATGGTCATCAGTAATTAGGTAGAAGGTTAAAGAACCATTATTTTTGGTTAGTAAATTTAACTTCACACTTAGGAAGTCACTAAGAGCTTGCGGTTTTAAGCTGTTTCTCTTTTTTTGTTTTCATATCGCCCATTATAAGAAAGACCCTTTCTATTTTTGAGTTTCATGAGGCAACACCAGCAACTGTTTAGCTAAATTGGCAATATATGATCATAGGTTACATTGTTTTGCAGGAACTGAAATAATCCTGTATCAGAATGTGGATAATCTTGTATTCAATATAAAGAACTATTGATAGAAAACCCACCTCAGTTAAAAAGTTCCAAATACGGTTTTATCTTCTCAACCAAATTTGTCTTTATGAGTTCGTGGTTTTAGAGGTTGTGTTTTACAAAGTGAAACACTTTAATGAAGTGAGAACAGTGCTAGATTTTTTAGATGCTGAATTTGTGGCTTTCACTGCTATAACTCCAGAATATTTCTCAAAAACTGTCCTTAAAAAAATATCTAAATGTCTTTTCTTGTTATATAATTTTACATTCAACAAAATTATTTTGCAGGGAGGAAAAAAAAAAATTAGATTCTTCTTACAGCCAAATCCTCAAATGCGAACTCTAGTATGCAACCTTTGATACAATACTTTACAATGAAGAGTGTTCAGTATCGGTACTTTTTGTTAAAATTAGTAGAAGTTTCATGCTTTCTCAATATTTCAACTGAAATAAATCATAACATTACATCACCATAATATATAAAGTTTCCACCATTGCATTAGGACATATTTTTACAAAGTACAAAAAAAATACTTACTAGTCTCAATGTCACTCACGAAATCAAAGCAATCTTGCACTATACCTCCAGCAGATAACATATTTAGAAAATATGTATATTAATTTAACAGAAATGTCTGACGTTGTTATATCTCGTCACTAGACTGCAGTGGGAATGTTTCTATGCAAACTATCAGTTGTAATGACAGTATTTGTCTGTGGTCTCACATTAACCTTGACATCACTTCGAATTCTATCATGTTGCAAGAAAAACATCATACATTCAATTTTACATTACAACGAATAATTACCTTCTTGATAGTTCTTAATATTGTATCCCTATGTATTTAAGGGGAGAGGATGGTATTTTTGATGAAAAATTACTAAATTAAAAAAAAATATTCTTTAAAATACTCTGTGATGTGTGTGAATCGCCATTTTTAAACTTCCTGCGTTATGGATTTTTAAATCACTCACCCACTTTTATTGTTGTTTCTGGTAAATTAAATTTTCAAATTTTTTTTTCTTTAAAATACCCTTTTATATGTGTGGAATGCATTGCATAACATTTTGTGGGTATTTGTGCCCTTATCGCATGTTGAGACGTCATTTTTAAACTTCCTGCGCTATGGATTTTTAAATCGCACGTCCGCTTTTATCGGTTTCCAGTAACTTCATTTTTTTGCTACATTACCAGACAAATTGGATATAATATCTGGACTATTAAAGATACATGCATGAAATTTAGAACACACATTCTTTAGACTATTAGGAAACTTTTCTCTGTAACAGAATTTTGTTAATTGATTTCATTTTAAAAATACGTCCGTTTGTTTGCAAGAAAGGAAATCAGAAAATTGTTACTAAATTTTAATTGTTTATTTTACAAACGTAGGGTAATAATATCAAAATTCTGTTACAGACAGTTTGTAGAACATACTTTTGCAAATACATTGCAAAAACTGTTTGAATCTATCTTTAAAAACAGTTTAGATATATCGGTTTTAGTACAATCCTGCATTGGGTATTTTTTTTTTTCAAATTTGGGCCCCCAAATAATTTTTTTTTTTCAAAATATTTTTATTTGGTTGAGTTTCCACAGCTATGAGCTCTCTACATACAAAAAATTAATAATTTACACCAAATAGGAAAAAAGTTTTAAAAAATACCATCCTCTCCCCTTAACAGACAAGGGAAATAAAGTTATCTTTGTTACTGTGTTGACATGTATACCTCAAATATTTTAAAAATATTTATGTATATATTAGGTGTATGGAATGGAATGTAAGTTACGAAGAGGGGCACTATGGCTCAGCACTGCGACCTATTTAGATCTATTGCGCTAATCCTCTAGTGACGCATTCCCAAACCCACACTGGCTGGCCACACTAAGGTTCTCTGTGTACCCAGGTTTCGAGCAGGCAATCCCACTCGTCCCTAGGATAGCACCCCCCATGCGTCGCCAGCCAGTGATTGGGGAATGCTACGGAATGATAACAAAATGGAGAAATAGTCATGGAATGATATAAATACCTAATATGGGGAAAAACGGGAGAACCCCAACTGCAACCTTGTCCACCACAAGTGTCACTATGGATTTTTCAATGAAAAATCTCAGATATGACCAGTAATCGAACCCGGGCCGCCTGCATGACAGACTCAAGGTCTGACCACTCAGCCACCACAAATGGTATATGTTAGGTGTATATTAAGGCTCTTCATTATAAAAGTTGAAGCCCTGATAACTAAAGAAAAATAAATAAGTTTTGCTACTTCGGCAGTGTTTACATGTTGAATAATTTTGGCAGGAATAAAGAACATAGGCTTTGTGGAAGAAAAAAAAGTTCAAAATCTGACTATCGATAGTTTGTTTTTAATTGTTGTTTTCATGAATCAAACTTAATGAATAATGGCGAAAACTTGTCAATGTGTGTCACAATTTATTTTTCATACATGATTGATTAAAAGTTTTCATTGGTAGACAAGTAACTCTAGGTGTTATTGCCTCGCTGAATAGGTTAGCATGCAACAAATGACCGTCACGACAAATACTTTCACTCTCACCCCACTTCAATCCCGACTTAAGTCAGCGCGAGCAGTTGTCACTTTTTATTCTCATGATGTGAAAATAGGAAGATGTGCTATCAATAATTCTGCGATAGTTGGCTACATCTTATATTTATAAAATCGATATACATTTCGTCGAACTATATCGCATATATGAATCTGTCAATCTTTCCGAACTTTGATTTGTTATGGCCTGGATTTTATTGTATGTCCTCTCTTACAACTACTTCAAACTGCCTACAGATTTCAATGCTTTTGCGATGTCGACAATACTGGCTTTTAAGTGAAATATCATGTCTCGCTATGTAACTGTAAGCATTTATTTTGTTCCTACGTGGCTACAGATGCATTTGAAGACGAGTCATGTGTATTACTAACATCATCGTGTTGTGCATTGTCCCATCAAGCAAACAAGCTGAGATATGAGTAAGTACAAAAATACAAGTTGCAATGATTGTGACTATAATAGTATTTAAATTCATTAATATGTCACATCAACAGACGTGTATACGCCACCAAACATCGTAAGGTGAAGATTACAAGTTATAATGCTAGAATGCACGTGGATTTGTTAAGTGACTATCAACAATAAATCTTTACAGACAGGTAACTTAGAAAGGAAATAATTTCTATGATGTGACTTCATGCTGAAATTAGACACTTTCCGCATGTTCACGTATTTAGTGTATTTAAGCGAGGCAGTAATAACAAGTTGTAGGCCTCTAAATAGAAATTCGATTTTCAATTAGTTTAAGAAACTTCGCGTATTCGGAAACATAGTTTTTATTTTATTTTATTGTACTCAATAGATCTTACATTGGCACTGAAGCTTTAAGATGTGAAACAAGTCAAAATTTTACAAGAGTAGGCGGAGAGAGAACCGTTTCCTGGGGGGGGGGGGGGGAAAGCAAAACCGTAGAATCCCCATATAACAGGGTTACGGGGGACACCATTTATCTCAAAGCTTGACCGTGGTACAGTATATCGGAATATGATTACTATATTTTCGAGGGCATGTTTCTTACAGTGTTACATCCACATCCGCGATGTTTCGGACCGAGTTGTATAGGACTTGAACTGTAGGTCTGCTACAAATTATAATAGAGCAATCTTCCTCTTTTTCTCTCTCTTACAGAAACACATGCATACATCAATATAACTACGTAACAGTGCTAACAGAAAAGTTTTTATATGAAGCTTACGTTCCTGAAGATATCATATGAAATATAAACTCTAATTATTTTATTTAATCTCGTCTTTAAGTTTACACATTATACCAGGATCACTTTTCTTTTTTCTGCAGTATGTTATTCATATTTTTCTCCAAGTGGCGGCCTGAACATCTGCATACTTCTAACACACGAGTACAGGTTGTTACAAAAGAAACATTACACTGCTTCCATTCTTCAAATGAGGTATAGAAATTCTTATACATTCAGAAATTTAAAATAAATAGGCCTATTATAATCCAGACACATGATCTGAAGACATTAATTCATCATTTTAAGCACAGAAACTTAATCCTAAGCAAAAAAGATCTTTTGAATTCAATATTTTCTAACGTTAATAGAAAAAAAAAGACGATGAAAGAGTATAATATATAGAAAAAAAAAGAGTTCAGGCAAGTTTGGGGGGGGGGCCGTGCCCCCTCCCATGCCACCCCATAACTCCGCCTATGTTTACAAGATTACAATTTTTTGGCGAGATGAAGTGAGGTGAGGCCGACGATTCCTCATATATTACCTGGCATATTTGCCTTATGCTTGAGGAAAACAACGTGCGAGATACCGAAATTAATTTTAAATGTACAGTACTGTAAAAAAGAAACTCTACGATCAGTATTATTTAGGACATATGACCTGTTATTATACAGTTGTTGTTGTTGTTTAGTCAACTGTCCGAAGACAGGTTTGAACCTCACAAGTGACACCAATAAGACATAATTAATGAGACAACTAAGCCAGGAGATAATGGGGTAGAGTGACCAATTCCTTTTCCCCTCCATTGCATAGCCTACATCGCTGAATAGTTACATATTGTAGTGTCCGTGTTTTATTAATACCCAGCCAGCATCAAAGACGACGACGCTTTCCTTTGAAGAGTTCGTTTATTGATTAGACCTTCTCAGATGCCGCTCCAATCACAAGAATCGGTAACATACGATCACCAATGATGCGTTAGCATTTTTAATTATTTATTGGCGTGCCAATATCAATTCCACGTGGAGTACCTACGGAACACCATTGCTATAGACTTTATTGATGCGAGTTGAAATAAATATAGGTCCTACCGCTTTGTAACTAGGAACGACCTTCACACATTGCAAGTGCTGATGCGTACAAAAAAGTACACTAATTGGGCTTCAGATGTATAGAAACAATATTGTTCTTCCTCTGACATATGATTTTCCTTGACCACTTAAGTGTCATTTGCAACATGGTATTATTGATTAGTTGATGACGAAGCAATAGAATTAGCACATACACACAGTACTTGAAATTTGGTCCTGCGTCCCTCTGGGTACCGAGTTTGTAAACACATTAACTAATTACCGTTTATGTTTAAAATAAACAGCAATTGGATTATTCTCTAATTATCTGTCAGTCTGTCTACCTATCAACCAACCAACCACCCAACCAATAAATCAATTACCATCAATCAATCAAAACACCAATCCTTCCAACACTCCGTGCATTCCTTCACATATCAAACTACCCTTTTCTCTTTTGCAACAGTCCGTTGTAACATGCCCTCATAAAAATATATTATATTTCATGCAAAAGCCTTAACATAAAATATCTGTACCGGTATCATAAATGACACTTTAGGTACTTGCTCAATATACTTCTTAGGCGTTTCGCAACAACACATTTATTTTATTATCTTGGGAATTATATTCCCGTTATTGTTTATTTCGGAGGTGTCGTTTCTGGTTATGCTTGGAAGGGGGTAAGGTTTTTTAGGGAAGATCTAGAGGCCAGGAATGTAAAGCGCCTGCACTGCGTGCTCTCAAGAACCCGCACATTTCCTTAAGAGCGATGACCGTACTCTTATCTTGCTAAAAAGTGAACATTGTTGGCTTTGTAGTGCGTGTAGTATGAGCACGTAATACAGGCGCTTTGACATCCCTGTTATAGGGTTATATATCGCATGGCGTACTTCTTCTTTCCTCTGAAATGAATTATTTTCTATTCCGTAAACTGGGGTAAACTGTGATCCCTACGGTAAATTTGACCATTAAAAAAATTTAAACAATTCGATGCACTGAACATAACATACTTATTTTTAAAGTTAATTACTTTTTTACTTGTTGTTTTACACAATACACGGGTACAGTGATCAAATCTGATTGGCAGTTTCACAGAGTCTCTATTCCAGGCATTGATTTAATATACGAATTGTTTCTGCCCACAATTTTTTTACTAAACTGTCCCTCTATTGGAGTATTATGCAATACACGGGTACAGTGATCAAATCTGATTGGCAGTTTCACAGAGTCTCTATTCCAGGCATTGATTTAGTATACGAATTGTTTCTGCCCACAATTTTTTACTAAACTGTCCCTCTATTGGAGTATTATGTAATACACGGGTACAGTGATCAAATCTGATTGGCAGTTTCACAGAGTCTCTATTCCAGGCATTGATTTAATATACGAATTGTTTCTGCCCACAATTTTTTACTAAACTGTCCATCTATTGGAGTATTATACAATACACGGGTACAGTGATCAAATCTGATTGGCAGTTTCACAGAGTCTCTATTCCAGGCATTGATTTAGTATACGAATTGTTTCTGCCCACAATTTTTTACGAAACTGTCCATCTATTGGAGTATTATGCAATACACGGGCGTATCCTTTTTTGACCAGCACTTATAGTCTTCTACTAGTTCCACACCGAATTCAGTCGATGCCATAAAAATGGACGTATTGTCAAACTACTTTAGTAGAGCTAGTTTTCGTCATTTCTTACCACTTGCTCGTAACTACCTATACCGTTATTCTTCATATCAGTGTCACTTTATAGTGAAGCGTATCATATTGTAGCCTAAAGAATATTGTGATTATATGAAAATGATGCGAGCATGAAATAATAGCTATTAGGTTTATACAATATTATTTATTCTACTTATTATAGAAAACTATAGTAATGTGATTTATGAAAACTCATGGAAGTGACCAAAGGTATCGTCAATGATACCTCTTAAAAAGTAGTGTTGTACGCCTGTATGAGAACCCAAACAATGTTTCTATTATTATTATTATTATTATTATTATTATTATTATTATTATTATTATTATTATTATTATTATTATTACGTGAATAGTAATGTGTAGGAATGTATCAACATTTAATATTACTTCATTTAACATATAACAAATCGGCAATTATAATTGCTTTTCTCAGCCATGCTGCTGACTAGACTGAATGATAAATTCAGAGTCCGTGGATATCCAGAGTACCGCAATCGTTTGAGCCGGCAAATACCGACAATTGTTTGTCCAGCGCGCGCTATGCAGTATACAGTTGCATAGGGAAAGAATGTAATTTAAATATGAAAAAATGCAATGCTACTGTGTTCAGAACTGTTCACAGAGAACTGAAAAAAGCGCACATTTGTTTTCTCTGTGACAAAGTGAAAGAAATAAGGAAAAAGGAAAGAAGTGACTATAAATATAAAAAGGAACGATCCGCTACCTAAGCGAGCATACATTGTGAGATTAATGAATGACTGTATTTTGATATTTATTTTTTCAAAATTTGGGCCCCAAAATATTTTTATAAAAATAATCTAGAATTTAAGTTGATTCAGCAATGATATTTCTACATAAAACAAATGAAAGTCACGTACCAATTAGTATCAGTGTCAAATTTTTACCATCTTCTCCCTTTCAAATCAAGCATTTCTGAATTTGATCCTATTTGCTATTTGCAAGAATGACAAAATGTATTTGTGAAGTTCTGAATTTGTTCTTGAGACAAGATTGTATTGTTTGGCTCGATTAGAAAATACAAAGACCGTGGAAACTAGAAACCCTATTAAGGTTAGACTGATGTGAAATTTCAATTTTCTAAACTATTCTAAGTAGATCTATGAAATTTTGTACTTTTAATTTGTAATTTTAAATTGTGTAAATTTAGGTTTCCAAAAATTGCTACTATTTTGGCCACAATTTTTGTCTACATACGTGTCAGACCTTCAGAAACGAAACTTACTATACAATTTTCCTCTTTATTTTACTAAAAAATAATTAAACATATTTAATGCACTAAAAGTGTAAAAACAGAAAAATTCAACTCGAGCATAAAAAACTTAATATTAAAAAATACCTCTTCTGGCTGATATGCATATAGATATAATCAGGCAGTACATCTCACTTGACGATATGTGTCAGAGGAAGACAATTGTTTGTAAGTATCTGAAGTGTGATTAGTGGACTATGCAGCTAATCGGCGAAGTATGCATTGGAGGGGGAAAGAAACTTGCCACCCTACCCCATTATCTCCTGGCCTAGTTTTCTCATGAGTGATGCCTTATTGGTGGTACTTATGGGGTTCAAATCTGTCTTCGGACAATTGACTAAACAACAAGAACAACAAAAAAAAAAAAAATGAGTGTTAGGTATAATACTGATAGTAAGTTTTGTTAAGAACATATTCAAAAACCTCTACAAAAAATCATGCATGTAGTACAGAATCTGTAGAAAGAGTAGCATTTTTAGCAATGCAAAATTTACAGAAAATTAAAAAGGAGAAAATTGACTTCAAAAGTTTGGGATAATAATAATTAACCAGGTCTCTGTCTTTTTTATTTTCTAGGCATTTTGAAACATGTAGAACTATCATATTATATACAGAACTTATCCTTATATACGCTACCACGCTGTGCACACCTAACCTACACTAGTAAATAAAGATGACTAAAAATTATGTAATCTTATGAAAACACTATAATAGACAAATATTATTTACAAATCATTATGGACTATAGACACTATTATAACACTAACAATAAAACTGTTAGAAACTTGCAAATATTTCTTGTATCACAAACAAAAACCAAGCATGGAAAACACGTTGTTATGGCTACTAGCAACAAGTGGAATTTTCCTTTAGATAAGAGTTGTGCTCTCCTTTGTAACTGAATATCTTTTAAAGGAAAGCAGCCTTTGAAGTACGTAGGTCTAACACCTGTTGGATTCTATGAAGAAATATTTCGAGAAGTCAAGAAGCTACACTGGCTCAATCGGAAATCTAATATAATAAATAATGTATGAAATATAGCGTAATTTCCAAAATGGTCGCAGAATTCAGAGTGGGGGTCGTGGACGGAGAATTTAAATTAACAGTCAGAGCTCGCAGCCTTTTAAAAATGTGACCCTAAACAGCTGATAGACCGGTCGTATGATCATGAAAATTGGCAGAGGGCATCTTTAGACCATAAATGAATTTTTAAAGATAAAAACAAAGAAACAATTTTCTTACCAAAAATGACAAAATCTCACATCAGTGTATCCTTGGGGACATTATAATGAAATTACTAACTTCCATACTTTTAAAACTAAACTCACAAAATGTTTATCACTAGTATTCTGGTTGATAATAACACATGTACAAACTTTCGTCTCTCTCTATGATAAGTGGTTTGCACTTTATTAATAACTTAATTATATAGTGTATTGCTTAATGCAAAAAATCCCTTGCGTCACAATTTACATTATTTTTCATTGATATTCACTTATAAGATTCTGTATATACCTAGAAACAAACATTACTATTGGAATTTTCTGTACAGCGAATGGGTAAATTACTAGGAATTTTTATGACTATTAATTTTTTTCATTAACTAAAAAATTCTAGCAATTTACTTATTAATTTTACAACAAAACCTTATAGTAAGCTTTGATTCCATGTATGTAAGGAGCCATGTAAGTGAAAAATCACTTAAGAATAATGTCAATTGTAGTGCGACATTTTATATAAAGTGGTTCAATATTTTAATAAAATAATTAATAAAATGCAAACCACGTATCATAGGCGGATGCAATTTTGTACACTTGTCACTAATAAGCAGATATACCAGTGATCAAAATTTGGTGAATCTAGCTTCGTAAGTATGGTAGTTATTGGTTTCACTGTTGTGAACTCTTAAAACTAATAAACTTCGAGAAATTTCAGTATAGTGTGCCCTTATATGCGGAAGCCGGAGTGTTTGCACGAGGAATTCAGTTGGAAATGTTTAGATTTATTGTTATTTTATTTGCAAAATTGTTGTTTCCATTTGTTACTTGTAATTTATTAAGTTCATGCTGCTGTGATGTTTATGAAGGAGTATATTGAACACTTAAATGCGTATTTATGCTGTAATAATTATTAAATGAAGTTTTTATACATTAGTATGTTGACTGATAATAATGTTCTACAATGTGAGAAGATCCTTTAGACGTTTTTGCCCTTCAAATTAAAAATATCTGAGTTTTACTTCAAATATTCCTATCCGTAGCGTGTTGAAAAGGACTAACAATGGCGGCCGACTCGGTGATTGCGCTACTCTGTATATCCACGGACTCTGGATAAATTAATCAACTGGAGGCATCTAGTGACAAGTAAATAGAAGAAACTCGAATGATAACCAGAAAGCGCAGATGGTACAGAATAAGATGCCTCAGGCCACGGACCTATATAAGCGCATAATGAATGACATGAATAAATTTCTAAGCTCTCATATATTATGATACCAATGACAGACGAGGATACACAGGCAGATGCCCTGTCCTATCCAAAACCATTTTACCAATAGCAGGGATACTTACTTACTTACTGGCTTTTAAGAAACCCGGACGTTCATTGCCGCCCTCACATAAGCCCGCCATTGGTCCCTATCCTGAGCAAGATTAATCCAGTCTCTACCATCATATCCCACCTCCCTCAAATCCATTTTTATATTATCTTCCCATCTACGTCTAGGCCTCCCTAAAGGTCTTTTTCCCTCCGGTCTCCCAACTAACACTCTATATGCATTTCTGGATTCGCCCATACGTGCTACATGCCCTGTCCATCTCAAACGTCTGGATTTAATGTCCCTAATTATGTCAGGTGAAGAATACAATGCGTGCAGTTCTGTGTTGTGTAACTTTCTCCATTCTCCTGTAACTTCATCCCTCTTAGCCCCAAATATTTTCCTAAGCACCTTATTCTCAAACACCCTTAACCTATGTTCCTCTCTCAAAGTGAGAGTCCAAGTTTCACAACCATACAGAACAACCGGTAATATAACTGTTTTATAAATTCTAACTTTCAGATTTTTTGACAGCAGACTGGATGATAGAAGCTTCTCAACCGAATAATAACAGGCATTTCCCATATTTATTCTGTTTAATTTCCTCCCGAGTATCATTTATATTTGTTACTGCTGCTTCAAGATATTTGAACTTCTCCACCTCTTCAAAAGATAAATTTCCAATTTTTATATTTCCATTTCGTACAATATTCTCGTCACGAGACATAATCATATACTTTGTCTTTTCGGGATTCACTTCCAAACCTATCTCTTTACTTGCTTCCAGTAAAATTCCCGTGTTTTCACCAGGGATACCTACTAAAAATGTGTATTTCAGGGAAAACGTCAAAATATACTTTTGCAGCTCATCAATCACAATAATTTCTCCCTAAACATCATATAATGAGAAACTAAGACCCATATATTTATAGATGCATGTACAGTACTCGTATGTGACATGCAAATGAACTGTTTTATAATATAATATTACATAATAGAACTGAAATAACATTTCAAAGAATTGTAATTTTTAGTTCATAAATTAAGCTAATGTCATATATGACTTTCATTCTATGTACTTACCGTTTCACCTCGTTCTTCAAAAGTGATATTAGTCAATGGTGCTGTTTTATATAATAATTGTAGTTGTATGTTTCCTGCTAGAAGTGAGATTTATGTAACTTTCCATACCCACTGATGATCACAGTTCATAGTGTTTCATATTGAGCTTCAACAATAAATTAAAAACATGAAGATGAATACTAAACAATACCTTACTACCTTACCGCAGATGTACAAATTCGAAAAAAAAAAAAATATTCCACAATATTCTTATCGTAAGTATGTAATAAATAATAAATTGTACACACCTATTCTTCCAATCACGTGTTATTCGTACTGAGAAATGTGTCGAGTATGAGAGCAACAACCAATTGAAACTTGCTAGAAAGAATTCTGTCTGCTATGACCAATCAAGTGGATTATTCGTACGAGCCTCCTTTTACGTAACCAATAACATTATGTTTTTGCAAGACACCACAGTGAGAAACGTAACTTACCTACACGGAAATAGTAGATTCATGGTTGAACTACATAAAATATTCGCCAAGAATCAGCTTATAGAGGTACTCCATTACCATTGTAAACTCGTGTAATAAATAAAAAATCCGTCTAGGTATGTAACCTGTTTCAATTTGTTTCTAGAATTATAACTCGTTGACATGGAAATTATATATTCATCCATGTCGTTGATTACAAGGCACGCTAGCGATACTACACACATTCTTCAGAACTTTGAGTTGAGGCTTCGATGGCTACGTAATGTGCAGTGTAGCCAACATTCACAGTGCTCCTACCCGCCAGATTGGTGTTGCAAACACGCCATATATCCGCCAGAAATAAAATCATCGGGGAGTCTGTACTGCCTATCCCAGCAATGTAAATTTCATCTAATTTAGGTGCACTTTTCTCAGGACTTATATAAGATACACATTTGAAATTTTTAGGGGTTATTCTTCAAGTATTATTGTATGTAACAGGTTAAAATTACGGTCTTTATCTTTTATTACTCTGCTTTACATTGATGGGATGGCTGTACAGACTCCCCTTAAGCTCTATATACATCACACGCGGTGCCGGGTTTAGGCCTAGGCAACCTAGGCGATTCCATGTCACTTGGTGTACAAAAATTGGCATATGGACATTTAACATACTCAACTTTAGCATACTCTATTTTCACCTACTATTCTTTCACCTATTCATGTTTAATAATAATAATAATAATAATAATAATAATAATAATAATAATAATAATAATAATAATAATAATAATCCCTGGCGCTACAGCCCGTGAAGGACCTAGACCGACCAGCCGGCTGCTGGCCTCACGCCCACATGCCGAAGCAGAAGTAGACGATCATCCAACTAGAATGGAGGTATCGTGTGGTTAGCACGATGATCCCCCCAGTCGTTATAGCTGGTATTCGCAACCGGATTTCGCTACCTATCGTAGCTCCCCAAGTGCACCACGATGCTGGGTTGGCACCGGTCCCATACACTGGCCGAAATTTCATGAGAAAATTTCTTCCCCGATGAGGACTCGAACCAGCGCGCATTCCGTAACTCGAATCCTAGGCGGGATGCCTTTGACCGCGACGCCACGGCGCGGGACCTACTCATGTTTAGCCTACCTAAATTTGTTATACGGCAGTTCGCATACTCAGTTTCGCCTATTGCAGTCTTTATAAGAAAACACTTTCAATATTGTATTATTAATTGATATACAGTATTATTAATTTTAAGAGAAAACTTCAGTCTGGTACCGGGACTCGAACCCGTGTCTCGTGATTGGTATTCATATATCCACCGATACTGCGGAACAATTTCCACAGGATATTAATAATAACCAGGGAACGGATTTATATGGACTAAAAATATATGAAATATGTAAATATATATGTAGTTATTTTTACCAAAATATGGAATTAAATATGGATTTTTACCAAAATATGGAATTAAATATGGACTTAAAATTATAAAAAAATGACTATGTACGTTAAATATTGGTACATTTTAATCAAACTAAACAAAAAATATAATGGACGTACCTTATCTTCCAATGTAGTTTCAACAAAACACAATTTTTATTGTCTGTTACCATAACAATAGGTTACAAACATTTCTTTCAAGTGCTGAAAAGTGAATCTTCTTCTATTGTCTCTGAGGATAGATTTATACTGACTAAAAGAGCGTTCGACGTCACAAGAAGTAACTGGTACATAATTCAATTTCACAATGTCTGCTGGGGATAAGTCCAAGTTAATCTTCACTGTTGATTCACCACTCATCACAGCAACAACCTTTTGTAGTTCTTCATATCCAGGGTTTTTTGAAAGTACAGTGTCCACCTTAGCTCTTACTGCATCTGCAACTTTACCTCTACCACGATTCAGTTGTTCCACAGTACTATTTATAATTTCAAAACTTTCAGATAGTGAAAGGTGCCTATTTTGGAGACTTTTGAGCGTTTTTATGATGCATGAAAATGTATGCTGAATGTGAGCTAAGTCATTCTTCACACTTATGTCACAGGTAACTGTTTTCGCAGTATCAATTGAGACTGCATCTTCAGAGTCCAATGCAAGGAGAACATTGTTAATAGAGTCTATATGTTCGGCATAATATTCAACTGCTTCTAGCCATGTACCCCATCTAGTTAAAATTGGCTTTGGTGGCAATGGAATTTCAGGGTACATTTCTTTCAACACGTTAACTCTACTGGGAGCTTTGAGAAATACTTTTTTCACTGATGAAATCAACAAATCTACTTTAGGGAAATTGTCTCTGACCACTTCTGCCACACGATGAAATGCATGCGCCACACAAGTAAAATGAGTCAATTTAGGATATACAACAGATAATGCTTGTCCAGCTTTGACCATATAAGGGGCAGCATCGCTAATAAAGAATAACACATTATCGTACATAATACCCTTTGGCCACAGGATACCCATAGCTTCGTTGAACAGTTTAACTATAGTTTTGTTATTGCACTTTTCTAGAACATCACAATGTAAAAGAATTCGTTCAGAATATTGTTCACTTAACAAACCGATAACTACATTACCAACAAGTCTACCTTCTTTGTCGGGAGTCTCATCAATGGAAACCCAAATTGAACTATCTTTAATTTCATCTCTTATCTTCTGTATTGTCTCATCGTAGATGGATGGAGCATACGTCTTCCTAAGTGTTGACTCATCCGGGATTGTATGTTGAGTATATTTTTCAAGGAATTCCCTGAAGACCTTATTCTTTAGTTTGTAGAGAGGAATATCAGCAGAGATGAGAGAACGGCACAGGTCGATGTTAAACTCAGATCTTACATTCGATGTTGTTGGTTGTGTTAAAAACAATTGTCTCTGCTTGGAATTTAGTTGTTTGTTGGCCTGATGTTTACTAGTTGTAATGTGTTGTTGCACCAGGAACTTTTGTGTAGATGATACTGCACACTGACACAAATTACAAAATAATATTTTATTGTCAGTTGATAAACCATCTTCTTTAAATTCTGAAATGTAACTTGTTAGTTTTGATTTTAAATTGACTGAATGACGTACTTTTGGCATATTTACCGTCTTTATAGTATGATTTACAAAACTGAACCTATGTGTACTCTGACTGGCATTTAACTGTTGAGCTGCACAACTGAAGTCTGTTAAAAATTTTAAATTAAATTAATACAGTTTTGTAACTTACTTTCCCATTGTTGATAGGACTGCTAATTTTCAAATAACTCTGATGTTAAAGGGATTACTGAACATGTGTTTAAATCTCTATTGTTGAAATGTATTTTTAAAAGTTAATGGAATTTTGTTTTGTTTTATTGTTAAACCTAATATAATATGGACTGTTTTATATGAAATATGGAAAATATATGGAAATTAACGAAAATATGTACTAAACTCTAAAATATGGAAAAATATGGAAAATAAAAGTAGGATTTTTCAACCCTACACATTGTGAAACATAAAGATAATGCAAAATATAAATTATATTAGCTTTATAAGTAAATATGTATTTACATATAAATCCTTTCCCTGATAATAACATTATTCACTTTCAGTGTTGCAATGAAGCCATACTTACCTTCATAAGCGGAGTTACGGGGGGGGGGGCATGGGGGCACTGCCCCCCAAACTTGTCTCAACTCCTTTTTCTATATTAACGTTAGAAAATATTGAATTCAAAAGATCTTTTTTGATTTTGTTTATGATTAAATTTCTGTGCTTAAATTTATGAATTAATGTCTTCAGAACATGTGTCTGGAATTAGAAGAGCGGACATCGTGGCTCTAGACAAGACTAATAGTAAAGGCTTTATACTGGACCCAACTGTTAGATTTGAGATGAGCCAGACCCAACCATCAGAGGTCAACAAAGAGAAACAACAAATTTATCAGCCCACTATTCCGTATTTTCGAGAAAAATATCAGATGGAAGGCACCTGGGAAGTACATGGTTTAATGATCGGAGCGAGGGGCACCATCCCACGATCAACTGTAAACACTATCAAAACATTTGGAATCCATGACCTCATTCCAAAAATAATTACTTCAACCATTAAAGGGTCTGTGGCGATTCTGAAAAATCATTTATACGGATTATCATAATCCCCCCCCTCCTCTTTCTAGCCGGTAGTGTGAGATTGTTACAATATATGTACAAATTTATTATGTCTTAAATTTAAGCTCCCAGTTCACATTTCAATTTGACTCATTTATTTTACCGTAATCGTTATTATTCTATATGTGTGTTATTCTGTGTTTTTGGCAACCCAGGATGCCTGGGCAGACTATTTCTTGGAAATAAATTATATATATATATATATATATATATATATATATATATATATATATATATATATATATATATATTAAGTTTCTGAATGTATAAGAATTTCTATACCTCATTTGAGGAATGGAAGCAGTGTAATGTTTCTTTTGTAACAGCCTGTACTCATGTGTTAGAAGTCTGCAGCTGTTCAGGCCGCCATTTGGTGTAATAATATGTATAACATTGTGCACAACAATGCAGAAAAAAAGAAAAGTGATGCCGGTATAATGTGTTAACTTAAAGACGAGATTAAATAAAATAATTATAGTTTACATTTCATATGATATCTTCAGAAAGGTAAACTTCATATAAAAGAGTTTCTGTTAGCACTGTTCCATAGTTTTATTGATGTATGCATGTGTTTCTGTATGAGAGAGAAAAAGAGGCAGATTGTTTTAAGTTATGCCTATTAATAGACATAGATAGTCTGTTTTTTCACCAAACCCAAAAAGTCTGGCAGGTTTCACAGAATTGGCGCAAGAGTTTACAATAACCAATAGACACAATTTTTCTTGTTAAATGTTAAAATGTTATGTTTTATTTAACGACGCTTGCAACTGTCGAGGTTATATCAGCGTCGCCGGTGTGCCGGAATTTTGTCCCGCAGGAGTTCTTTTACGTGCCAGTAAATGTACTGACATGAGCCTGTCGCATTTAAGCACACTTAAATACCATCGACCTGGCCCGGAATCGAACCCTCAACCTCGAGCATAGAACGCCAGCGCCATACCAACTGCGCCAATCAGGCCGACAGTTTCTCTTGTACAACGACTTACGAGGAGAAAATGAAAAGAAAATCTTAGTGTTTGCTGCTACTGAAGATCTACGTCGATTAGGTGAATGTCTGATTTATGGACGGCACGTTTAAAGTGTCCCCCAATATTTTTGTTCAACTTTTCAACTGTTCAACAATCCACAGCTTCTACAGGCAGAATGCTTTACCGGTTGTGTACGTAGGCCTACTTCTACTGGGTGTTCATTTCAAAGTGTGTCATGACGTCACTGTTGTGAGTCAGCAATTTTGAAGCGAGTTTCAGCTTTTATGTCAGAGAAGTTGCCTATTATTCAAGGCGTTCAATCTGAACTTGAGAACGTGTACGGTATAACTTGAACGTCGTAGCAACAGATGGCGGTCTGTATGGTCTGTGTGCTACCATAACCTCTTTGGAACTGTGTTTTGCGCGGGCAAGTCGTACGCAGGGTATTTGTTATCATCGGTAACGGCAACATTCCACAACACAAATCAAATGGTCCGTGTCCATGTTGACCGTCGAAGTTAATGTCAACAAATACGTAAGTATTCGTCTTAATCCTCTCCCCATATCCCGACAGAAAGAAAAAAACTCACCTCAGTACGTGTTTCCAAACACTTCACATTCCTGCCACTACCGGAGTTACCGTACGTATTGGTAAGTACTCTTCAGAATGAACGTCGTACTTGCTAGGCAACTTCTCTGGCACATAGGTAATACGCCTCTGTGGAAGTGTAGGAAGATTGAATTCTCTAGGCTCATCGACTAGCCACATGACGGCATACAGCGAGCCATGACACACTTTGAACTGAACACGCAGTATTATCTAAAGAAGAAGCGATGTATACTAGAGTCTTATCAGAAGTAGGCCTACGCAATTATTGTACAAGCGTCAATATTAACTTTCATCCCCAAACCGTAGTAAGCAATTTTGAATTAGGAATAACTAAAGCCCATCAAACAGTATTTCCTGCTGCAACAACCAGACTGTGCTTCTATAACCTTGTGCAGAGTGTATATCGTACAATGCAAGTTAGAGGACTTCGGGCGGATTATGACAATGCTGAAGACAGACCTTTGAGGAATGGTGTATATTCAATATATTCAGTGTTTATACAGTCAGAGCACACAACATAGTGCAATTGACAAAGTCAGTAATAAAAAGTAAACAACAAAACAATAAAATTAATTCAAAAACTCTCAAGGGAAAAAATGCAACTCTGCATCAAAATCCACAGTTAATTCCCGATTTACCACGAAAATCATCGGTAGCTGCATATAGATTGGCAACAGGCCACGATTGTTTGGCCAAAAACCTGCATAGAATTGGGATATATCAGTCCCCTAACTGCCCATTGTGCAACTCAAACCAAGAAATGGATTCGGAACACCTCAAAATCTGTGCTTCAGTGGCTAGTCATGATAATATCTTTGAAAAATATTGGAGTGCAAGAGGTCAAATGACTTTATTGTGAAACGCCTGGCATTAGAAAACAACAACAACACGTTGACATTAAAAAACTCATTACTTTCATAAAATGGTTTGTTGATTAACCAACCAGAGACAAGTCTGTTAAAAGACTTCCTTTCCAGATTAAAAAGATATCTCGGAAACTTATTTGTTATTTTTAACGACATAATATAATAATTATTCATTGTTTTAGTTAGCCTACACTTAGGTATGTCAAAAAGGTCACTGTTTCTGGTGTTGTATATATATGAACATCATTCCTATGTGTCAACGTAAGTGAATTTTCTTTGACGAAATTTAGGGTTTGACAAATATATAGTGATGTTACAGTCATAATTTTTTCATTTACAAATAACGGTCTGCAGTGAGCCTTCACTGATGAATTAGTTATAATTCTAATAGTTTTTTGTAACATAAGTACCTTATTAATATGAGAACTATTACCCCATGAAAGTAGTCCATAAGAAAGTATACTATGAAAATAAGAAAAATAGGCAACTCTAATGTAATTCTTCGGAACATACATTTTCAAATTTCGCAGAAGAAATATTACTCTTGACAATTTCTTACAAACAGAATCAACATGGTCTGCCCAAGTAAGTGTGCTGTCCACAGTAATACCAAGGAGTTTAAAATTATTATTTTCCATGACTGTACTACTAAACAACAAAGATGCAGTTTTACTTTCATTTAAAAGAACTCGCTCATCCGCCAGGTGTGTGTGTGTGTGTGTGTGTATGTGAATATTGCACTTACGTGGTCCTTCGCCTGCACACGTACATCTTCTCTCCAGCCCGTGCGCTGTTGCAGGTGTGCAGCTTCTCCCTACACCAATGCCACATTGTATGTATGTATGTATGTATGTATGTATGTATGTATGTATGTATGTATGTACTGTATGTATGTATGCATGCATGTATGTATGTATGTATGCATATGCAGTTTTGAAGCCAACAATGGGAAGGTAGAGATAATAATTAAGGAACACCCTTTTTCTCTTATTATAGCACAACAATTTTATTGCATGTATATTCCATACCTTTTTTTTTACATTTTTGTTTCTTTGTAATACACAAAATTTGCAAAATAAGAATCAATTTTATTGTAACTATATGTACACACTCAACGAGAAAGAAGCTGCGTGGGTAACAGTGACGGCGGGAGCGGGGGCGGCAACGACGACGGGGTCGGCGTGGGCGGAGACGGTTGAGTATCCGAAGCTCCTCACGGGCTCAACGACGGCGACGTGGGCAGGGGCGGCGACGGCAACGGAAGCGGCGTGGGCAGACACGGTGGGGTAGCCGAAGCTGGGAGCGGCAACGGCGACGGGGGCGGCGACGGCAGCGGGAGCGGCATAAGTGGCAACGGCGCAATAAGCGGCAACGCCACGCATCTTGCGGCCCAGCAGAGCAAGAGCCTCGGCGGGGGCGGCGAAGTGGGCGGTCTTGGCGGCAGTTACTTCGGGGGTGTAGAGGGGCACTCCAGCGTGAACAGCGGGGAAGGCGTAGGCGGCGGCGTAGTGAGCTGGAGCGGCCACGACGGCGGGGGCGGCGAAGTGGGCGGTCTTGGCGGCAGCTACTTCGGGGGTGTCGAGGGGCACTCCAGCGTGAACAGCGGGGATGGCGTAGGCGGCGGCGTAGTGAGCTGGAGCGGCCACGACGGCGGGGGCGGCGAAGTGGGCGGTCTTGGCGGCAGCTACTTCGGGGGTGTCGAGGGGCACTCCAGCGTGAACAGCGGGGATGGCGTAGGCGGCGGCGTAGTGAGCTGGAGCGGCCACGACGGCGGGGGCGGCGAAGTGGGCGGTCTTGGCGGCAGCTACTTCGGGGGTGTCGAGGGGCACTCCAGCGTGAACAGCGGGGATGGCGTAGGCGGCGGCGTAGTGAGCTGGAGCGGCCACGACGGCGGGGGCGGCGAAGTGGGCGGTCTTGGCGGCAGCTACTTCGGGGGTGTCGAGGGGCACTCCAGCGTGAACAGCGGGGATGGCGTAGGCGGCGGCGTAGTGAGCTGGAGCGGCCACGACGGCGGGGGCGGCGAAGTGGGCGGTCTTGGCGGCAGCTACTTCGGGGGTGTCGAGGGGCACTCCAGCGTGAACAGCGGGGATGGCGTAGGCGGCGGCGTAGTGAGCTGGAGCGGCCACGACGGCGGGGGCGGCGAAGTGGGCGGTCTTGGCGGCAGCTACTTCGGGGGTGTCGAGGGGCACTCCAGCGTGAACAGCGGGGATGGCGTAGGCGGCGGCGTAGTGAGCTGGAGCGGCCACGACGGCGGGGGCGGCGAAGTGGGCGGTCTTGGCGGCAGCTACTTCGGGGGTGTCGAGGGGCACTCCAGCGTGAACAGCGGGGATGGCGTAGGCGGCGGCGTAGTGAGCTGGAGTGGCCACGACGGCGGGAGCGGCGGCACAGGACACGTCACCCAGTAAGCCGGGCTTGGAGGCAGCCAGAGCGACAAGGCGGGAGACGATAACCTGTACAGAGAACATACGCGAACGTCAAATCTGGCAATATATATATATATATATATATATATATATATATATATATATATATATATATCTATAACTTATAAGTTATACTGTGAGTTGAAAGTTTAAACTCATACCTTATTGTTGAGGGGCTGGGGGAGGGGGCGAGGACGGTTCTTCGTCCCCCTTCTTTGCATCTTGGCCCTGTTGTTCGGGAATTTCTGGAGCTAGTTCTTCCGAGTAGACCCTTTTCAATTCACCCCCCTCCACAACAACAAAGTGGCCCGTGTTTCTCTTGCTGTGAGGAATAAAGATTGGCGGTGGGGTTTCTTCTCCTGCCAACTGCCCGCCCTGACCACTCTGGCCTGGCTCTTGTCCTTCCTCTGGTTGTCGAGGTAGATATTTAGAGTAGTCGGTGACCTTGATTTCTTGCTCAGATGGTGAATTCAGGTCCTCCTCGCGCAGTTTCGGGCGCCTATGCCTATCCTTGAACAGGATGTCTTTGGGATAGGGCCCCTGAGGACTAATGCGTTTGTCGCCGGTGATGATTTTATATATTCCGTATCCTGTGCCTATCAGGGACCCTACTCCGATTGATGTTGCTCCGATATCAAGTAGTCTTCTGTTATGCGAAAAATATTTTACCGCTGTTCTGAACGAACGGAACATTTTTCCTAGTATTCAGAACATATGTAACATAGCAACGGCATTGCTATTGTTGTTATGCATCGTCTCCATAGAGACCGCAGTTATTGTTTCATGTAGATCAGCGGTGAACAAACTGGGTATCGTGATTACATCGTGTAATCAAAGTCATTCATACTGGTAAGGGGAGTTTCCTGTACATTGCTCTCTGTCTCGCTCACGTACAGTGTCGGTACCATGTCGCTCTACAAACCCTCTGTCTCTCTACGAGCAGGAAAGAACGTTTCGTACAGAATGAGAAGAGGAATTTATTCGATGTTCTGTCGGAGAAAATGTTAATGTTCAATTAGTAGTCGTATATAGAAGCGACATTACAGAGCATTACGCTGAAAACACAGGAATATAGTGAGGAATACATGTGAGGCTCTTGAGGTTGTAAGGAGAGAAGAAAACAACTATTTGCAAGGTGGAAATATTTTCTGGAAAAATATATAATGGCAAATTTTCCATCTCACGTCACAATATTAATTCAATATAGTTATATTAATAAATCTTTAAATCTGACATGAAGAGAATATCGTCGCTTCACAGCTTGTGAACTACACTTATAATTTCTTTGAGTAACGCTCCCAACTTTTCGATACTTGCTCTCAAATTTTCAAATAAACTATATGTGAATTTAAATTCTAAGCTTAATTTATATTTATTAATATTAATATTAATTTATATTGACATACAGCAAAGAAATAATTTCAGTGTAAGAACTTCACAATGTCCTACTGCATGTAATTAATTTGGAGTATAATAGGCTATTTTCTTCAACATTTGTGCATTAATGGACACAGTAAATAATAATGCTTGACGAACAATGAAAGAGTAGGGTCTATTACTTTAAAGTAATTAGTATTTACTACGTAAAATGAAATACTCCTTCGTTTCTTGTTGTTTCGAAATTGCTGCAATTTTTTTCTTCAAATACTTTATAAAAATCATATAAATAAATTATGCTTTACAAACCACTACTTTGTGAAGTATAACTGAGTAAGCCTAAAGTTTCTTGTATTACAATTGTCAAGTATAGACACTGATAATAACTGTTTTTTTTTTTTCGTTAATGTTTGTAACACTTAGATCTAATACACTATATTTTTACTTTTTGTTTCTGTCTTACCGAACTGGAAGGTCCTGGGTTCAATTCCAGTTGGTGAGGGAATTATCTCGTTGCCGAAACTGTTAGAACGGCCCCGAGGTTCACTCAGCCTCCTATAAAATTTAGTACCGGGTTTTCCCGTGGTAAAAAGATGGACGGAGAGTGGTCCGATCACAACTTCATTCTAGTGCAGAGATAAAAAAAATATAGAATTCTACCTCCTTGCCCCCCAAGAACCTTCATGGCGGGTAAGGGGCTATTTTTACCTTTACCTTATCATCTACGAGCTCTTACTTTTCGAACGACTCTCTTCTTTTTTCTGACACTCAAGCTAGAAATTTATTCTCATATCTAATTTTTCACTAGCCCTGGCATTTTTATAGGACATGCAATGAGCTCCATTAGACGGAGTTAATTGTAACTTTGATGAAATTGTATGATTCTATTAGGCCTACTGACCTTCGTTTTCCAGCTCAGTACTGATTCATTAAAGTTCTGAGTTTATATCTCAAAATTAACCGAAACTGGAAATTTCAGATTTTGAAACCGCTTCTCTCGTTTTCATTAAAATTAATTTTACACAACGTCATAATAGGCCTAATTTTAATTTACAGTTACATTTACATGTTACGAATGGGATAGTTACTATATTATAAGAAGCACGCCAACGAATATTGAAGAGTACAATACCTCGTTTAGCCTTCTGAATAGACAAGGCAACGCTCTCGTTGCGGAGTATGTTGCGCAATTCCTTAGCGAGTTTGACATTTCGCCGGACGTGAGAGGCATTTTTCTCTCTTTAGTCACACATTGTGACTGATGATTCTGCGTCTGGGTGCTAACAACATTTCATACCAAGACCTCTGTTTAATTTCAAGTTCGTATCAATCTTAAAACTGTATCGGATTCAATTTTGTTCAGAGGCGGCTCGTTGTAAGAGCACATAAAGGCGTCAGTTTAATGTGCAATTCTATTGTTTACGATTGTTAATAGATTTTACACAATCCATACAAATTACATAACGCACTGCTATCGGAGCGGCCATGACTTGAATTTTCTGTGCTGGAGATCAGAGTTAAAATCCTGAAGGTTTCAAGTGGGATTTGTGACTGGCTAAATACAGAACAGGAGCAGGTTTCTTCGAAATACTTCGCTTTGTCCTTTCTAGTGTAATATCAGTGGGATGATGATGTATTTTGAGGGTTGTCTGGGTGGAGTACCGCTATTGTTTGGGGGAGCGGTCTGTGTTTTCTGGTGACCGTTAAGAGACTTGCCTGGTTCCGTCACGAGTTCCTAAATAATATAATTCAAGGTGATTCGAATCCAAAGGTTACTAAAATGTTACTTTCGTCCACTGGGCCGTGCCTCAACGCGATTATCTTGTTCTGGAAACAGGATTTAGCTCCTGATCGCGATCGGGACGATGACACACTACAAACCCGATCGCGATTAGGTCGATAATCGCGATTAGTGACTGTAGTCTGTCACCAGTATTACAATTTGCCAGAAAGTGTCATGTCAATGATTGGATCAAATACAGTGTATTCACAATCAGCTGTTCCCTCACCTTCCATCTCCGTCAACAATACAACCATACTCTGCAGAAGAGGGTGACGACTAGGAAATTATATTTTTCTCCGCATATGTATGTTTCTCTTATTTTTATTTAGTGATATTTATTATTAATTTTTAGCGACATTTCTGGGGAATTTTTAATAAACTTTGGAGAGATTTAGCTACTTTTTGTTGAAAAGTTAGCGAGATTGTAAAGCGATATGTTGGCAACAGTGGCATGTGCACTATATAATTTAATGTGAAAAGTTTATTCCGCAAAGAGTTGAAGTTCATTTTTCCATTTATTTTATATTTCCTATCGAAGTAAGAAATACCCGTAATGATTCGATGGTTGAGAATCAGACTGTCCCAAGTCCGTTTCACTATTTTTAGGATACCTATTATTTTAAGTTCCTGACTTCAAAATCTGGACATGAAACATTTTGAAATAGCCTGATGGCAAGCTTACAAATTTGTTCGATTCATACAGTATATGCAGACAAGGACAAGGATCACAATGAAACAGAACTATCTTATCTAAAAAGTAGGACTTTTAATAACTTACTTATTTTAATCTGTCGGTTATAAAATGTACATAAATTCTGATGTTGCGATAAGGCTGTGGTTAAAGCGACGGCAAATAAAATCTGTTTGAAATTTTCAGAACATTCATATTTTTAATTGGTTATTTTACGACGATTTTCAAATGCTATGGTTATCTAAGGTGAAGGTGATATGCCAGCAAAATGAATGCAGGTTCCAGCGCCGAGAGTTAGTCGAAAGCAAGCAATCTAATCTTGAAATCTAACATGCTAGTTAACAAAGTAACCAGCAGTGTACACTGAACAGGATTTCTAGCAAGCAAGCACGCAGAATAGAGTCCCATTCAATTATTATCGAGGGACTCTAAAACAGAACTAACATCAGTGCTCTCGGCATGCAGTCCACCATAGAAACACGCACCGTGGGAACCTGGATTAAAGCCTAGATCATATGATCTATAGGCGTAAAGATAATTTCTTCCTCATGCCATCATGAGTGTTGGAAACAGATGAAGCAGCAGATGATTTTAAAATTTTGAAATGTAGAAAGAGCCAGCTACATATGAACGGTAACCAACACAGTGACAAACACGGGAGTCAGTAGTGTACTCCATCACAGCACCAAGCTTGCTGTCCAGGCCCAGCAAGGAAACACGCAACGTGAAAACTGTGCTTATTGTCAACCATCAACAATGATATATAGTCACCTTAAAATAAATAATTTAATTAATTCCTTTTAAAGTTACGTTTTTCCTTATATTTAATGCTCTCCTTTACTGTTAGGCCTGTCCTGAAAATAGGTTCCCATTGTTGATATAATTATCGAAGTCACCATACGATAACAATGGGTATAATATGTAAAAAAATATATATATAAAATAAAACTCGGACAACAACAAATTATGATAGTTTTATGTTATGTACGGTTTTTTTTTTTTTTTCAGTGGTCTGTATAGCAAGTTTGTTGGTCAACCAATAAATAAATTAAAAAAAAACAAATTTTCGAGCATTTTAATTTCTTGGGCGGGTGCATGAGAGTATAATCACAGTCTAATACATAGTAGTATAATTTTGTACATTAAACTCCTGATCACATTATAATCAGGGATTAAACAAAAAATGTACAGTTTGGTACAATTGTCTGTGACACCTGGTACATTTTATTCTTGGTTGATGGCAATACTGTTTCAGCCAACCCTAACCCTACTAGACAATCAGCGAGCTGTAACTGATGTGAGGTTATGTGTGTCGTGTGTGTTTGTGTTTTGTTGTGTTGTCATGGGAGATAATATATGTAATTTAGTGATTAAGTGAGCAGTAACTGTATATTACTTCATTTTTACAATATGAATACCTTACGAAGTTGTATGATTAGGAATTTTGAGCAAATAAAGTTATTCAATAATGTACTGAAACTTCACTCTTCAAGAATAGTCAGAAGATTAAGTGAAGATGATAATTCTGAGCGCAGAACTGATGAAACACAAGATCGTGATACACTGCCAAAGAAAATACAGTCTGCATTTTCATCGAAATATGAGGTGTTCAGAGATTCTCAGGCAACAGTTATTTTGGATGTAGAAGAAGAGAGATTGAAATATTTAGAGAGTATTACATCCCATCGAGAGCAAGAAAAGGATGACGAATTTGCTGGTCTTAATCTTCAAAGTAAGTTATTTTGGCGAATTAATTGTAAACTTTAGATCAAAATTACCATTCTTCCTCTAAAATTTCAACCTTGTATTGTGTTGTGTGTTTGTAATTTCATTTTATTTCTCTTCTTAAATGCAGGGGGAGGGAAATATGTATGTAGGTTACATTTTATATTTAGGACAGTAACAGTAACACCTTTTGAATTATTTTCAGGAGGGGTCCGTGGTGTATTTGATATTGAAGATCTTGTGGACGTACTAAGAAATGAGAGATTGGAAGATATATTTGTTGTGTCATTGCCTGAAGAATTCAAGTATGTAGATTACATTGTAGTAGTCACTGCTAAGTCTGTGCGTCATATGTCTGCAGTAGCGGAGTTTGTAAGAAAAGTTTACAAGAAAAAGCGGCATTCTTATGATTTGATACCCAAAATAGAAGGAAAAAACTGTAAAGATTGGATGGCATTAGACTTAGGTAAGAGTTTCTCAAACAATATGAAAGGAAACACCTTTCTTATCACAGTACTTTATATGCATTTTATTGATAATTTTTATAGGTATATGGTTTAATATTATTGATGAATTTCTTTCGGGCGCGCTTCTGAACAGGGGCAGTGGCATTTCCCCTAAGGTTAGAGCTCAGTTTAGGTGTGTGTGTATTAATCGAAAATTAGTGGCTAGAAAATATTGAGAATAGGACGCATGTTTATATGATATTTTTTTTCGATTAATACACACACACCTAAACTGAGCTCTAACCTTAGGGGAAATGTCGCTGCCCCTGTTCAGAAGCGCGCCCGTTAGATTAAGTTTGTCTCTGTGTTCTGTCACGTGTGTGACCCCACAATATTTATTCTATAAATTTAAATCTTTTTGAAGAGGACTGCCCTCAGCATATCTTCTTCGTCAAAAAAAAAAAAAAAAAAAGGCTAAACCCGTCTTCCACAGGAAATATTTTTAAATAAATTGTTACCTACTGAAGAGTTTTTAAAAACTTTAAGGACATGATCCAGATTTTTTCTAAATCAGTTAGATAACAAATTTTAAGGATTTTGCTGTAGCTAGTAGAAACTAGCCTACAATCTAAGAAGTTGGTGCTGGAGTGGCATAAATAATAAAAATGTGAGAAAGGAAAAGAAACATAAAATTAGCATAATTATTGTAATACAGTAGTTTGGTGATGTAGTGGTGATAAATCGTGCTTAGTGTGATTAAAGTGTGTTTAGGAGAACTTGGAAATAGAAGTCAGTTAGGAAGAAAAGGATTGAAACGAATCACGGGAAATTTAAAACAGTGTCTAGTTAATTAATAGAGATATCAGTAGAAGTTTATGACAAAGAAGTAAATCTCAGAAAATTATGTAGGGAAATTCTGAAAAATGATATTAGGGAATGTAGTTGCAATTTTTAAATAGTTTATTATGAGTGTTGCTGAAGTTACGGAATTTATGATTAAGCTAAAGTGAATTTGAAACTCGTAAAGATTTAGTAAGATTATTAAAATGATCTGTGTTAGAAAAAAGACGACTCCAAGGAGTAAAACCATGTGAAGCGGTAAGTGTCGAATAGGAATAGCGATTTTTTTTATTTATTTTATATTTTGTAATCATAAGAGGGAGTTAGGAAAATGTTAGTACAGTGATTTTAAATAGGATAGGCCTAGTTAACATTCAAGAAAGATATTTTAAATAATGCTAATATGACGTCGCATCTAATAAGCATAATACGGATTATTTCATAGTAATCTTGAGGAATCGCATAAGTGTAGCAGAATAGTAATGTCATATTGAAAAATAGCTGGTATTGGTTGCATGCAACTGAAATCTTCATGAATGTACCCATACTGAGTGTTATATAAAGGCTGTGCAAGCAACATTTCAGTCATTGATTTTATATGCCTGATGTAGCCTATAGTAATTGGAAAATATTTAAGACATTAATGTGACGTTATATTTATTTAAGATGTCTGTATTTTCGTATGAAGTATTAATTTCTTTTTGTTTCAGGAAATATTGCACTACACATATTTTCAAGAAAAGCAAGACCTGTGTACGATCTGGAATCTTTGTGGGCTATTGGTTCTCAATATGATTTGGCATATAACAAGCCAGATGACCCGCTTATTACATTGATTGAACAACATTCTGTTTATCTTGGTGATTTACAACCAGCAGAAGGTTTTTCTGAAAATAATGTTGGTAAACTGAAAAAATGATGAGCTAGTGCGCCTTGCCTTTTGATACCTTAAAATTAACTCATGTGGTACGTAGTAAATCTTACTTTAAGCACAACTTTTGTGTCCAGTAAGTATATTTTAACTCACTGGAAAATAGACTGTATAATTGTATTATAAAACTGCAGTGATTAAGAATATGGAATAGGATTGATAGTTGATAATGTAAATGACTAGAGGAAAGTTGTAACTGAAAATATGAAAATCAATAAAATCATTTATATGTAATACCGGTACTTCTTACTCTTGTTGTAGAAAGATACCCACTTCATTTCAGTAACTGACGTGAAATTCTTTTATGAACTTCCAGAAGTCCTAACTAGTACTAGAGAGAAATTTGTTTGGGAATATTCCCAGATGATTTTTAGGAACATTCCCAGACTGGAAATTTTTTTTCACTATTCTTTATTTTCTTTATCTTGGAAAATGTTATAAGTTACTACTCAAGGGAAACAGGATACAGCTACTACTGACAATAATCACACAATTTATTATTCCCAAATTCCACTAAGAGATTGTTGAACTGTTGACCCTGTTGGCTTGTTAATAAATGAATGAGTCGACGGAAGCAGATTTATATATTGACACATTTGAAAACACAATGCAATCATTTATCAGGTTTAGATTTATTTAAAGTAGTACTTTCAAAAGCAAAATATCCATCCCTTGTTCATTTGCTGCCAACATAGCAGCTACGTTTACATTTGTGAACAATTTTTTTTTTAAACTTAAAATTATAAAATCTAAAAAATAAAATCCTGCTTAAACAGACGAAAACTTACTTGCTAATAGAGCAATAGTAGCCTTTTATGAAAATGACATTAGACGCTTGTGGCACAGTAAAATAAATAAATACTGTTTTTCAACGTAAACACAATATTCATATTATGTAAATCATGAATAGTGTGGCAAAACCTAAGAATGTGACATTTTTGTGCATCACTACTGAAAGATAAATACCCCTTGGTCTGTGGATAAGCTTCAGGGCTTCTACCGCGTTGTCTTGGTGTTGGTGGCTGACATTTCGACCGTTGTGTTGTCATCTTCAGAGCGGTTGGATAAGGAAATAGTCTGCGAACTCGTGTATATATATATATATATATATATATATATACAGGGTGTTTAAAAAATACGGGGCATAATTTCAGGTATGTATTTCCCACATGTAGACAATCAAAATAGTTCATTACAACATGTGTCTGGAAATGCTTCATTTCCGAGTTATGGCCTTCACAACATTGAAATTCACCGGAACGTTTTTCTTTCCGCAGGTCGTTGTCATTACAGAAGATGTTCAAAATGTCCACCTCTTGCTTGAATACAGACCTCACATCGATGTCTCATTGACCTGTGAACACGATCCCAAACTCCAGGAGTATTGCGTATGTCCTCAGAATATGCCACAATTCGATTCCGAAGAGATTCCAAATCAGGCACCGGAGACGAATAAACCAATGATTTTAAATGGCCCCACAAGTAGAAATCGAGAGGGTTCAGATCAGGTGGGCGTTGAGGCCAAGCAATTGGGCCACCTCTACCTATCCATCGATCAGAAAACCTATCCAAGTACCGGCGAGCCGTATGATTGAAGTGTGCAGGAGCGCCATCATGCAAGAAGTGAATGTGTTGACGATTGATCAGTGGAGTATCTTCTAAAACATGAGGTATGGTTCCGGTGAATTTCAATGTTGTGAAGGCCATAACTCGGAAATAAAGCATTTCCGGACACATGTTGTAATTAACTATTTTGATTGTCTACATGTGGGAAATACATACCTGAAATTATGCCCCGTATTTTTGAAACACTCTTTATAGTAGTCTCGATGGAGGGAGTACTTTCGTTGTCTTGGTATTGGTGGCTGACGTTTTGACCGCTGTGTTGTGGTCATCTTCAGTGCAGTTGGAATTAAAACACTGTTTCAATTGTGTGTGTTGAGATTTAGATGGCTTTAACAAAATATGAAGTTACTATCAGGAAAATATCGGCCACAAAATTATTTGTGAATAAAAATGCTTAAGTTTGAGTGTAATTTTGTACTATCATGTAAGCATAATGTATTACAATAATTTATAATAACTGTAAAAGACTGAAACTTGCCTATGTCTTTATTCTTGTCAGATTACACATTTAATTTTGCATGATCACTTTACTTAATATTATAATATTACAGAAGAAGGAATTTTGAAACTTAATTGCAATATCTTACACAATGTAACACATTTATTTATTGATGTCCATTGGTTTCAATTATTTTTCTTTTTGATGTCCATTTGTTAACTTCTTTTTTAATCCTGGTAATATCATCAGCATAGGTTCGACAGCAGCCACCTATGTATGTGACGCCAAGATTTAACCATTCTTGAACATAATCTTCTACAGGACAGCACTTGTCACGATCAAACCACCTGCAATGAAATGCAGCAGGAATGTGTTATTCTGTTACATGAGCATCTCTTCTCAGGGATCCAACTTCATTTTATTGTTATTTTTTTTAATATTGTTAAACATAATTTTAAAGTATCAGTATCTACTATTGTGACTTACAGATATATGCACACACCTACACATGCATGTGTGCATACACACATCATGAATGAAGTCCTAATTAGTCCCTTCTTTAACTAAATTAATCTTCAAATGATGCAATAATAAGGCCATGCCAAAGATAACTACAACCTAATGACAGTTACACATTTTCCATTGATTTCCCAAACTCATATGACTTATACTTATACTTAAGCTGAACATAATTCGCAGGTTATGTCCTTAAAAGAAGTATTAAAATGTTTTGTTTGATAAAATGTTTCTATATCAAACAGGATTAAATAGTTCAAATGGTATCAATATTGATAAAATTCCATTTCATCCTTACTTTACAGTTAAAGACATTGTAGAATTCATTATTTTAACTTGAACTTACATTTGTTAATTTTGACAGAACACATACAGACTCTTTAGATTGATGTAGAGGGAGAGGGCTGGATTTCAGCACGATCATACCATGAATATTTTGCATATGATCTTACTTTACATAACAAAGTTCGGTCTTTCAGTACCTTGTCATAAAACATATCACACTCTATGTCATAATTTTGTCTTACAGTCAGCTTCAATGCATAATCGGAATTTCTCCTTCGACCATATCATTTTCATAATATGAAATATTGTTTCTACAGGGTGCTGTACTTCCTGGCAGAGACATAATAAACTCTACTACATTACAAAAATTCTGAAAATCTAGGCATTTTTCAGTCATTAAAAAAATGTACACCAATTCATCAGATGAAGTAATATCGATTTTAGGTCATGATTGACCAATATTTAAGCATATTTTAATTTTAAAAGTTTTTATGAGAAATGGGACAAAAGTGATATTTTTACTAAAATGATGGGACAGCTGAGGCATTGGAAAATAATGGTAAATGTCCCATTTAAAATAGTATATATGGTACACTGGCTCGCAAAACTTTTGTCCAATATACTCTACAATTTTTCTCGTTCTTAAGTTGGTATTTGTACTCACTCTAGGACAGTAGCGTAGGCGGCAGGTAGTCTCCCCTCAGGTAATAAACCACCCCTCCTCACAACAGAAAGGCTGAACCAAGTTACTTAGTAAACTTAAAGAGAGTATGTTTACTTAGTGGTCTAGTGATATAGATAAATTTAATAAACACTGCATTTTGTTGCTCCTCCTTATGCCACGGTTCCTTGCATTATAATGCAGCTAAGCTTATTTTTCTTTGGATGTTGTCATGGTAATAACACTATGCTAATAAAATTACATTGATTAAAAGTGGCACTAACAATCACTAGATTAATATTCTAAAAAATCGGGTAAATAATTTTGCATCTTACTCTCATATAGTAATGGAACGAAAATGTGGATAACGAACTAAAAAGTAAGCAAAGTATATAGAAATAGCAAATGTCTGTGCTTTCAACACCAAACATGATATTGGAGCCCTATCCGATACAACAAAGATGTATAGATGGAGGAATTGTCCTGTTGAAAAAATATAATTATATCAGGTTGCAAAA
This sequence comes from Periplaneta americana, assembly GCF_040183065.1. Taxonomy (NCBI): domain Eukaryota; kingdom Metazoa; phylum Arthropoda; class Insecta; order Blattodea; family Blattidae; genus Periplaneta; species Periplaneta americana. The sequence goes on from NC_091128.1 coordinate 147,072,928, forward strand.
TGCGCATGCTAGGTAGCATACATTATTTTCCAGTGTGTGGATATATTGCTGGGAAGTCAAATTCTCTTCAATTTTACACAGAGTTCCTCCTTATAGCCTGGAAATCCATCCCCAAACAGTGACAGAAATACGTCCACTGCATTGTGTTGATGTTACATAATTCTGCCTGGAACCTTGTGGAACCAATAGGACGAAATACCTGAATAGGCCTATGACTAGTGTTTGAGGAATCCTTTTAATCTGAAAATATTACATTTTCCTATGATATTCATAATATTCTTGTCAAAATGCGATGTGATCTATTCTATGTTTACGATCCAACATGGTATTTATATATATCTACGTACAGGGTAGATGAAAAAATTTTCTTGGAATATTATATAATACTCAAGAGAAATAAACAACATGTTCTAAACATTTCGGTACAAAATGGACTCAATGTTTTATTTCTGTCGGCTGCATATACCGTTATTGCTCTAAAAGGTTGTGTTTGGTTTGATTAGCTAGGTATATACCTGCAACTCATAGTTCAAATACCTCCATTCCCAGGACGACATGTGGTGTGGGGTATGTAGACATATTGCCAACATAATATTTCACAAAGTTCACTTCCACATTATTTCATAGGACAAAAGTTTTGCGAGCCAGTGTACTAGTAAAAATATATGAAGATAATCCTAGAAAATTATTTTATAAAATTCTTTGTTGACGACGTACATAATCGTATTATAAGCAAGTTTACTTCCTGAAAAATATTTTGGTGTAATTATTTTGTTAGCATTAAATTGTGACAGTTTCCCCTATGATAGTGGTAAGTGTTCTAAAAGTGTTCTAAATTTAATATACAGTACTGTACTAATATATATAAATTCTCATTTTCCTACATTGTTTTCATATCTTGAATCATTCTCAAACTTTAATAACATTAACACATGCAAGTGAACAATTCAGAACTATGCTATTAAAAGCATTTTATATTTATTCAATATCCCGAATTTAAAAGAAAACTTACAAATTAAACCAAACCCTTTAACTCTATTAATTATAGACTATAATCTAAATTTAACAGAGAAAATACTGAAATCAGAAGTAAGCACTGAAATAATGAAACAATTGTCTTTAGAGACAATTAATATTAGGTACCCTCCACAAAACTGGCTTCATTTATACACCGACGGATTCTTGATCTCCAGAGAACAAGGTGCCGGTGCAGGTGTTACATGCTGTGTCTTCTCACTTTATAGATCTCTTGGATATGGAACAACAAGTTTTGATGGAGCAATCATTGCAATAAGTGAAAGTTTCAGGAATCTTCTATTTCACATCAATAAATTTAAGAATGCAGTTATATTGTCAGACTCCAAAGCAGCTATTCTATCAATAGTCTCTAAACACACACCTTCATCTCAAACAGCAGAAATAACTAAAATGCTCTCTCAATTAATATCACTCAATAAAAGAATTGTATTCCAATGGATACCATCCCATTGTGGAATCCTGGGAAACGAGAATGCGGATGCACTAGCAAAGAAGGGCAGCACTGCTACTTACAGACCTGTTACTAAATCTACGTATTACTCTGTGAAAAGATTTATTAAATCCACATACTTAGACTTCAACAAACAAAATTTGATAACACAATCTCAAGGGAAAAAATGGAACTCTTTGCATCATAATCCACAGTTGATTCCCGATTTACCACACAAATCGTCTGTAGCTGCATTTAGATTGGCAACAGATCATGATTGTTTGGCCAAGCATCTGCATAGAATTGGAATATATCAGTCTCCTAACTGTCCATTGTGCAACTCAAATCAAGAAATGGATTCAGAACATCTCAAAATCTGTGCGTCAGTGGGTAACCATGACAATATCTTTGAAAAATTTTGGAGTGCAAGAGGTCAAATGACTTTATTGTCAAATGCCTAGCATTAGAAAACAACAAACAACACATTTCCTATTATACCAGTATTGATATTACTATGTAGTTTATAACATTATTGTAGAATTAACTCACCCTCTCTCTAGGTCATAGCTTTCTCCGCTATTAGGGTAGACAATGAGCGGAATTGGATTATCTGTTTTGTCCTTATTAATACCCTTGAGAAGAGAAGACACATACTTCGGACTTAAACAGTTAACACCAACTGCTATAAGTTGTGATGAGTTAATTTCCCAACACTTTTTAGCTGCATCTTGAAATTTTTCACCGTGACATGTATGAAAATTATCCTGCGAACAAAAAATCCAAGAAACTAAAGACTTTGTAGTAATGTCTATAAACCTGATCTCCAAACAAATTAATCTAAATATGTAAAAAAAAATAAATAGTACAAACCTTACATGAGAAAACAAGCCATGCTTTCTGTTGCGGAAATTCTTTAAGAAGCTCTACAAGAGCTTCTGCTTCTGATTGAGCAGGAATAGTTTCAAAAGCAAGGAGATCGACACCAGCTTCGATTAATGCTTGCATTCTGGGTCGATGCCAGTCTGCCATCTCCTTTTTACTAACATGCGACACGTAGCTGCCTGTGTACTCTGAACAGTCATGGAGAGCAGAGCCATATGGCCCAATAGCACCTGCTATTAATATCTTATCTGTAGAATACAGAAATATAATTATTGAAATTAAAGAAAACTTTCACAATTTTTTTTACGTTTTAAGAGAGTATGTACAGATACCGGTACAGAATTAAAATTTGGAGCGAGTCTTGATGGGAGTCCACTTGTATGTAGGCAACAGTTTCGCACGACCGTCCAAAAGTAGCATATTGTGGCAACACTGCTAGAAATTTCTCGTTGCTTCGGGATTCGATCTCGCGACTGGCAGAAGGAGGGCGAGGTCGGCGGTGGCTGGGCGCGGCAAATGAAGTTGCGCACTCATCTACTGCCAGGGCATGTATTGTGTGGTGCGAGGAAAAAGGGGGAAGCTGGAAGCCAGGCGAACTGATTGTTGTAACGAGAATGATCTCGAAATCGTAGTCTCTGGAAAGTATGGCTTAACTTATAAAAAGCGAGCAGCCTTCGAAGAAAGCTAGTTGTAGTCGTTGCTAGTTTTTGGACAGCAAGCCAGTCAGTCTTGTGTAGCAGTGAAGCCAGCTTCGAGACCGGAGTTCGACTTGAGTTGTGTCCGTAACTGTGGGAGCGTCCTGGCCAGTGGACTGTCGCCGGAAGTCCTGAGTTCGAGTACAGTGTACCGCAGTTGAGGGAGCTGAGTTCGAAGTTCAGTGGACTGTCTCGTGAAGGTCTTGGGTTCGAGATACTGTGAACTTGAGTGACTGAGCTAGAAGAACTAGCCAAGGCAAACGAACTGTAAACTGAGAACTGACAGTACTGTTTTGTAAATAGTGCTTTGTGAACATTAGTTGAGATTAGGAGTACATTGTTGTTCGCAATAATCCAAGTGAATTGTCATTGTCGTCTGTGGAGTGCAATAACGAATGCTGTGTTGCTGTGTGGAGTGGAAATCCCATTGTTGATGGGAGTGTTTAAATTAAATTGTAGAAAGTGATTATTGTTGTGAGAATAAAATTACATTATTGTTTTGTATTAAAGTTACAATATATACCGGGGATCTGGTTTACTGCACATGCGCGTGTTGTAAACGAAACTTATACAAAAAGGGAGCTCCAAATTTTATTTCCGTATCTGTACACCTTTCACTAGTATAGATTTATTAAAATTCAAAACTTAATTTCCACGTTAATTTTGTGCTGGAATTTGATATACAATGATTAGACAATACTTCTAGATTAATAAACTATTTTTAAAATAAAAAAGAATTATTGTTATGGACAATTGTATTTTTAAATTAGGGGGTGAAATTCTTTCCTATTTGTGCAAAGTAAATTGATTTCCCTATTATCTTGTACAATTCTAAATATATTAATGCTCTCTTCTTTGTTTTATTCATTATAAATGCGTTAACAAATCTTGCCTTTATCAGTTAAATATATAAATATTTTTTGTGAATTTTTTTTTTGCCGTGAATTGTAAAATTTAATTCTTTTACATAAAGAATTATTAGTGAAAAAATAATTTTATTTCGGAATATGTATGATAAGAACTTTCTTGTGTTAAATTTTAACGTACCTTGTTAACATGTTTCGACCTATTTTGGGTCATCTTCAGAACTGGTCGTTGTTGGTCTTGGTGCCTCTTGTTTCCTGTGAGGGTGTGTTCGTAGTGTAGAGTCAAAGAGTGTATGTGTTTTGAAATTGAGTTGTGTGTTGAGAATATCATTGGGGTGTGTTTTCGTGTGTGTATATTTCATATTGTTCTAGTGTGTTGAGTTTCTGGCTTTTTGGTTGGATGTGCAGTATTTCCATGTCTGTGTTGATGTCTCTGTAGGTGTAGTTGGCATTTGTGATGTGTTCTGCATATGTGGAGGTGTTTTGTAATTTTGTTATGGCTGTGATGTCTTCTTTGTAACGTGTTTGAAATGATCTGCCTGTCTGTCCTATGTAGAAGTTGTTGCACGTTACAAAGAACACATCACAGCCATAACAAAATTACAAAACACCTCCACATATGCAGAACACATCACAAATGCCAACCACACCTACAGAGACATCAACACAGACATGGAAATACTGCACATCCAACCAAAAAGCCAGAAACTCAACACACTAGAACAATATGAAATATACAGCTTCGAAAACACACCCCAACGATATTCTCAACACACAACTCAATTTCAAAACACATACACTCTTTGACTCTACACTACGAACGCACCCTCACAGGAAACAAGAGGCGCCAAGACCAACAACGACCAGTTCTGAAGATGACCCAAAATAGGTCGAAACATGTTAACAAGGTACGTTAAAATTTAACACAAGAAAGTTCTTATCATACATATTCCGAAGTGATACAGTGTTAAAAATTGTGTAATCAAGATGTATATGCAAAACATCAAGTAAAAAAAAAAAACTGATTTTAACACTGCTATTTAATAAATTTTCACCATGAACACGAATTAGATCTAATCTGTTAATTCCATTTTTTTTAAATACACCAGAATAATCTGTTAAAGAAGTTCAGTACTTACTCACAATGACTTTTATGTTATATACTTTAGTAAAATTATAATGAAAATATTGATACAAAATAAGTAATTTAGGGATAATTAATTTTTTCACTATGAATACATACCTGCAATTGCTCCCACTTCCTTCGCGTATTGTGAACGAGCTGTTTTTGCCAAATGGACTGCGTTTTTAATTAATTTATAACTGTCTTCCTCGTTAAGACCAAGGTGGTTTACAAATCCTTCAATACTGGCTTGGTATGTATTTGTCATCAACACTTCAGCTCCTGCTGTAGTGGAATCAATTTTACAATTTTATTATACAAAATATTTATATACAGTATGTTGATTGAAGAAAATATTAGAAGCATTTTTATATTGATATACAATTTAAAATTTGTCTCCAGTTGTCTAATTTTATCATATTTAATTGTGAAATAAATGGTAAATATTTAATTTCAAGAATGAAATTCCAGTGATGTCAGTAGTAACAATCACCATTTATTATTTCCAGATACTGTGAAAACCCGGTATATCTAAGCTGTGTTGGGACTCCTGCAAGTAGCCATCTTATATACATCGAGAATAAACCCTCGTACTCTATCGTTTGCTTTCCGATGCTTATACGCCTGTTTCCATTTGCACTGCATATACTTCGACATTGTGAATTTTCTCTTTTCACTCGCGAAATTTCAATTTAACTTGTCGACTGCTGGTTGTTGAACAATTGAAATTGCAGCCTGGCTACTCACGAATCGTTTGACATCACCGTGAACGTTCTATCGCTTCGCATTCTCGAGTACACTGTCTCGGCTGCATTGCGGCACTTCAGTTCGTGCCTCAACTTTCCCCCTCCCCGTATCGCTAGATGACGTCATCTGCTCCAGCTCAAGGTCACGTTGGATACATTGATCCTTTTGTCTGTCGATAGCCGTTTACTTCATTGGAATATGTCATGTAGTTCAGCAATTATTTATAGGTGCGACAAAACTCGTCTGAAGATTATGTTGGTCGAATTTCTGGAATGGTATCCTAGTACTGAACCGAATGTATTGTCGTATTCACGTCAAAAATAAAAAGTAAAGAACTCCATCCTTTCCGTCCTGGGTACTTCGCTGAGTATTTATATCAAGGACGGTCTTCATTTATTTTTAAATCTATATATATAATTTGAACTGGTAATGAAAATTACGGGACAACGGCTGAACAGATTTTAATAAATGACCCCCTCATTTTGCAGCTTGGAACCCAAAGTTTTTCAGAAAAATAGTAGTTTTCAGTGAAATGTCAGTTTTCCTACATAATTTTCCTTTTTTCCAAAATCCATCTTTCGTCAGTTTTGAGAACTAATTGCATTTCAAAATAAAACAAAACACACACTACAATAAACAATAGGATATTACACGAAGGCCATGACCTGCAGGATTGCTGACATCTTTAGAGTTCATATTCAATTGGTTATTAAAAGCTCCAAGATTTATTAAAAATAATTTACAGGTCTGATTCTGTGGTGTGTAATTTTCTGAATACAGCTGTGTATTGGATATTAAAATCTACAAAACTTGAGGTGGTTTGATGACATTATTACCATTACAAATTAATTATTATTATAGTTAATGCCATGATGTTAATATATAAACTGCAAAACTTGCATAAGATAATAATATTGTTATTAAAAATCAAATATTTTATAGTTATTAATCAAATGGGGTTGGGTCTTTTTCATATATTTAATGGCGGTGTGGTGTAGATTCAATATTGCCTCGAGAGCGCAAAAATTACAGTTCCTAAGGAAAGATGATATTACTTACTGGTACTGGTAAAGTAAGAGGCCTAGAAAATTTTGTAGTCTCCCGATCATTTCAGCAATATCTCTTAGCAGGATAAAATGATTTTACCCTCTACATTTCAAGCTCTACATGCAGCAGCTATACCAAGATGCTATGTCTATTGTACGAAAGCATAGCAAACCTGACATCCTTTAACTTTCACCTACAATCCACAATGACCTGAAATAGCTATTGCTTTACTCCCACATGAAAAACCCACTGATCGTCCTGACATTTTTACTTGCGTTTTCGCGTTGAAACTCAAAACCTGAAGGTGGATAGGTCCAAGAAAAAGTATTTGACATAAAAAAACCATTCAGAGGGAGTATGTTCCATTATTATGGAAGCAAATAACTTTCAAAATGTGTGGTATTTTTCATTGAAAATAAATCTGAAACATTTTTATTTGAACGTCTAAAGAACTTAGTTTGCAGCATTTGCTGCACAAGCCACTAGTAGACTATAATTTGGTATTACTAATTAACGAAGGGCATAGCGAAAAAAATACAGGTAGCGGTTCATAATGTTTATTTAGTTTGTAATGAAGTTTTGGACGATTCCACAACGCGTTTCCTATGTCGAGTATTTATGAAAATAGAGCCAATGGTACGTACAAGTTCAACGTGCCTTTCGAAGAAAATTCGGTGGGAAGGAGAGACACAGTGTAAAACATGAGAGATTAAACGATAATGTGTGAAGGGAAGCATGACTCTTAGGCGTTACATTAATATTTCTCTCTATTGCATGGTAGGAAAATTGTGTATTGTAATGCTGCAAAAATTCGATCTCAAGATTTTCATAAAAATATATTTTTTTTTTGCTTCCTTCACATCAAAAAAGTGGTTTTGATTATGTTGTCTTCTGCCTTCCTGCCTCAGCCCCTGACAGACTCAGTCAGATCGACATAGTTATCTAACCAACAGTGGCGGCTCGTGCCGGATAAATTATGTGAAGGTCAATAGAATAGGTAATTTCCTGGAATCGTTATATAGCCGTGACGTCGCGAATGCTTTTGTAACTTATACGATGGCCATATTGAATTAATGTAATATATTCACCATTTTCTTATGTTTTATGAAAAGCATAGCATATAAAATAAACAAATTTTCAACATTTTCGGAAGCTACGTCCCCTTAATCCCGAAGAATTCACTGTCCCAGCAAAACTTCCACACAATACATACCACAACATAATAAAACAATTACAAGTCCACATGACATAAAAAAGACAAAATCTAACACATTTTATACAACACATCAAATTAAAAGAGTACACAAGGAATAGGACCCATAACAAAATTTAAAATCACAATCATAATCGTAAACTGTATTCATATTTTAAATCAACTTCGGAACTTGCAACTTCCAATATAAGCTTACCTATCCAATAAAATCAGTAGTTACGATTAAATCAAAGCAGTATTCTGTTGAACAGAAAACTTACACTTGAACGGAAAAGAAAGGGGCACTAGTAATTTCATCTCTTACAAGTTCATTGATGCATCCAGAAATACAATCAATTAGACTATTTCATTTTGAATCGTTTTAGATTTCCCAGAAAGAACAGGCCTAATTTTTTCACAGTGATTTCTAATTTTCAAAGGGCCAATGAAATGAGAGCCAATAATTCTTTGAAATTCCCCCTGTTCTGTGACGAAATACTCTCATCATGACCGCGAAAAGCCAACTCCTGCTTGCTTAGAAACAATACCGCATCGATTGCGGTGTGCATTACCAGTCTATTTAAACGTACGTTTTCATTAAATCGACTGAAGTATAAAGAACTTTCCTTTAGTGCATCCGCAATGGTGTTCACGTTCTTCTGCAGTGCCTTTAATTGCAAAATACATTTAATGTGTTCAGCTGAATCTGCATGGCTGTGAAGACCGCGATTGACATTTTTGAAATCGCAAAATCCAGTTGAATTCCAAGCGAGTTTCGTGTTCCCCAGAAGAAGACAAGGCCAACAATATAACTTCTCGTTATATTGACTCCCACATAACCAGTTGCAATCGGCATACCACGAATCTTGAAACTGAATATTGTATGACCGACCACCACTTTTCACTTTTTTCACAGTTATATTAATGTGACGTGTTGTTCTGCGGTATTTTAAAATATCTTGCTTATCTTCTGCACACCAACGAGAGAACGGTGTCTCCAAAAGATTACACACTAAGTCGTTTAATGGATTCATGTTTTCATCGCATTAATACACGTAGTAACACCTTCACACTTCGCTGCACTTATCACAACAAAGAATACGTAAAGCGAAATCTTTGGTCAGCGCGGGTCAAATGTACAACGTAGTTTCAAATGTTATGCCAACTTTCTTTATTACAGGGTACTCAAATTATTTCAAAATCCATACAAAACATAATATTAAAGAGGTGCTAACGTTAAAAAATACCAAAATATATACGTTATGTACTAAATTTAAACAATATTTAACTTCTTTACAGAATATTTTATGTTTTCTTATTTAGTTGCAAAATATTACAGTTTGCCACCCTGATCCAATGTTTGGACGAGAGAGAGATTCTGTCTTTCAAGAATAGAGAAAGGAGATGAATGCCTGCTCCACAGGCCTTCATAATACCCTCGCAAAAGGGACCGGTAATTCATAGTAAGCAACTCGTTGTCATGGCAACCGGGCGAAAAGGAAAGTCTCATTCGGACCTTCAGCTGGTCTGCTAGCCACGTGGCCTGGCTGCTGAGGGGTTCGTGTGAAGTACTGCAGTGAACGTTAACTGAGCGGATTAAGCCGAACAAGATATTAAAAAATAGAGCAAAATATGGTTTAGTGAAGAATTGATTTTACTTTAATTTATTGATAAAATATATTTTATTAAAGCACGAAAAAAGGGGCGAAGATGGCCTTCATGTACTTCACTTGAATAACCGCCACTGCTAACCAAATCAAACACATCAGATAGAGCAGACCATTCCAAGTGGGCAGCCACCGCGATGCGGCGTGTGACAAACATGTTAGAAGGAAGTAAAAACATAAATAGTACATTATGCAACGGACCTATGATGGTAGTAATTAAGACGCGAGTATGTTTATGAAACGAGCGCAAGCGAGTTTCATAAACATACTCGCGTCTTAATTACTACCATTATAGTCAAGTTTCATACGACTTTTTACTATATGCTCGACCATATTTCTAACTTGGAATTATTCATAAGTATTCATGTTATTATTATCTGACTGAGGAGCGGAGCTGACCTTGTGCAATACCTTGTAAATTGTGAAATGGGCGCAGACGCGAAAGTATTGATTTTTTCCGAGAGACAAATGTCGACATTGACCTTGATATAATCTAGAGAGTAAAATAAACATTGATCTTGATATAACCTTGAAATTGATTTAGACATTGAAAAACGAGATGACAAATTGAATTTATTTCAATATTATTTACAATTAAAGCAATTATTATAGTAACAGAACTGACTTTATTTCAAATATAGGTAATTTATTGATTTATTGTTGTCTTTCGATTGCATATCCGAGAATAATCGATACTTGCGCTTTCACATTGCCACAATGGTATTTTCTGATCGGTGGAACACCTGAACTTTAATGAGGTCCATTAAAGGGCTGCTACCAGGTGTATAATTACTACATTTCGGCATGGTCGAGCATAAACAATATTAATTGATCCTCAAATTGGATGTAGCCTTACTACTCGTCGAATGGAAGGAAACATCACCTTTAACTTAAACCTATACTGAATAGAAGTTCGTATAGTTATTTCTTTAACGTTACAATGTCAGAAAACAAATAATGTTTGTGTTGAATTTTGCATATCGGCATAATATTCTTACCTCTTAGGAAGTCCAAGTGTGTTTTTATGACAGCGTCTGGGTTTGTATAGAGAAAACTGGCACTCCACAAGGGCGTGCCGTCAACTGGATCACTCACGTGGCGGCATAGTTGCGTGGCAAATCCACCATCCAAAACTACGATATCACTTTCCAGTGCACACATTTCCTCAATTTATCCTATAATAAATTAATTATATATTAATGCTATAATATTATAGATATCGTAATTTTTTTCTCCACTACCACATTGCACACTTATATCCTACATAACACCTTATACCAGGGCTGTAGGTAAGCCTCTCTTTGAGCGAGCTCGTGCTCACAGAGAAACCAGCTGCGGACAGGTGGATAGAAACGATAAACAACGCAAGAGGTTCAGTGACGTGCCATTCACAATGAGTGCAAGACGTGCTTCACCTACTTATGTACATAAATACTACATTTAATTTTCTGTTTACAACAAATGGAAATGCAGCTTACACATGCACGCCACTGGTCGATTCTTATGTCCACGATGAACACAATTGCGGGAGTAGAAGGAGACCGCTATCTGAAGATTGTTCAAGCTAACGCATAAATCCCCCAGGTCTGCCTTATACCATGCACACCTTCCCATTTTACTGTTCATACTGCCTATTTTCAAGGCGGACTGAACAACTAGAGCATCAGATTTCCTCATTGGAGACCTGGGTTCTAATGAAGTAGAATTTGTTGTGCGTAAAAGAGGTGTTGGTGTAATAGGGTATTTCTGGAGCATTTCCATTTCTTCCTCTAACATTTCAATATGTCTTCATAATTTACAATACGGTAATGTTTATAATTGGTATAGATCATACCTGCACAAACAGCGCTCAATAGCCCTGTTTACCGCTCGCCGAAACAGAGAGGAAGATACGTCAGAATGACATAGACTTACTATAGGTAGAGGAGAGGGAAACGACCACTCAGCTATCTAGTGGAGTGCAGTGTGTATGCCTATTCTCAGTAGCTGTTTCACGTTGCTTACCTACTGCTACAGTACAGTATGGAGGAATCTAAAAGACGGAACATAACATTTAACATTTAACGATTTACTGCTCGAACTTATTGATCTTCAATGTGACCTAAGGGCTAAAGATCGTTTGAATAATACTACTAGCCTGGTTGAGTTTTACAAGACTAAACATTAGCAATAATATCCTGTCTACACAGGCTGGCTGTGAAAATGATTGCTATGTTTGACACAAAATTTATATTTGTGAGCATCTGTTTTGTATAATCAACTTTAATATAGGCAGAAATCGAACATCTGTAACTGATGTTTCATTACGATCAGTAGGCTACTGTTCCTTTCAGCTGCCAACAGCACAAAACCTTGTTTTGATGTACTGATAAATAAAAATATAACAAAATGATATTGTACATTATTTTAAGTAGCTATAGAATTTCTATTACTTCTGAAAAATAAATATTTCTTTATTAATTAATAATAGTCCAAGATAGTTTTGCAAACACTGAACGGGAATTCATTTCATAAACACTCGTAAAAGCACTTCCTTTTGTGTATAGTTTGTACGAGATCACTCCTTGTTCCAGTCCACCCTTATACAGAGCGCAGCTAATATCTGCATTCCGCTCATGAGTTGTGAACCGGCTCGGAGAGCGCAAACCTTGTGCAGGCCTGGTCTAGATAATAATATGGGTAAATTACTACAGGCTACTTATCAACTTCCGAAAGGAAACAATTCTATGGGAGAAAGTTCCATGAGCCAAGAAACAAAGTCCTTGGAATTAACGTCTACACCTGAGTCTTTAGATATTTTACAAAGACAATTTTGGTGATGATCATAAATGTGATTATATTAAAGCATGTTCCTTTACGAACAAAGCCATAGCAGCTAATAAATTCCGCGTTGTTCAAAGTCTGGCTATTGGGCATACAGCATTATATTTACATGCGGACACAAACTGATGCATCAACCAGGTAAAATAGAATTTTATTTAAAAAGTGAAGTTTGAAATTGCTGTAAACTTTCTCCATTTTGGCGCAATGCTGACAAAATTTACAGAGTTCACCGAAAAATTCATAGCATTCAATTTGGTTTATCAATATTAAAGAACTCTAATGAATATTAATCTGACACTCGAATACACGATTTACAACTTCGTTGCATTTATATTGCAATTCTGAATACCACAAGATAGCAGAAAACAGAAAACTAACAAATAAATTACTTAGGGTGCTATTCATAGACATTTCGCTAGCCCGCGCTACGAGCGTGCTAAACTAGCCCCGGCTATCGACTGATTACTTGTACAGGATTCATATCATATCATATCATATCGCTAACACTGGTTTATGAATACGAAAAACGTTAGTTCGATGATCATCCACGGGAAGTCCGCGCTAAGATTGTCTATGAATACGGTCCTAAGATTTTCGATACCACTACCTTTAAGTTCCTTGGTAAAATGTTCTCACATTAATTTGAACTGTGTTTTCAAAATTTTGTATATATCCGGGTAATGTCATTGTCTTTTTAAATGTTGATTTTTTACGCATAAATTACAGCCATTGCAAGACCTTCTTCATACAACCTTATTACTTTACTGAAAAATTAATGTTGCTTAGCTCTTTTGTAAATTACTTAATCTAATCCTTAGAAGTGACTAAAGTCTGTTAAATTCTAAACATATGAAGAGTTCGCGGGAAAAACGATGAATGTCACAGTTTTGTTAAGGTTGATGTCATTATCTAATTCAATGGATCACTACGAAATTTAATGTTGTTCTTATGAAAAATGATAAAAAGGAGAATTATCACCACGAATACAGTAATCCTTTCCTTTATTTTCTATAGAAACAGCACTACATCTTGCAGTTATAGACTCAATTAGATCATTATCTAATCATTAACAGAAATGTGACATTCATCGTTTTTCCCGCGAACTCTTCATATGTAATAGGTACATTCTGTTTTATCAGATATTAAGTTTAAATAATTTCAGTGTATTCGTATGGAAATAACCGTTCCGGTGCATTACAGACTCCTTAGTAACATAATACTAAGAATTTACTTTTCCGAGAATCTACACAAATCATTATACTCTATATGATTCTTCATCTGAAGACTTTGTTACATTTGCGTTCACAAATAACAGACATCATAAACTACAGTCCTAAAACAACCTTTATATAAATCTAGTGTAAATATCTGCAGTGCTCGGGAAAAGTGACATAAGTCAGTTTCCACAAATCTTTTTTGATAATTTATTGACAACTTACACTGGTTTATGTCGATTTGATTTTTTTCTTTAAGAATTATTGTAATAGGAGAAATCCTTATGTATTTTTTTCTAAGCGACCAGATATTCCGTAAGTTGTCAATAAATTATCAAAAAAGGTTTGTGAAAACTGACTTATGTCACTTTTCCCAAGCACTGCAGATATTGTCTTGTATAGTTCAGAACCAAATCAGGGCAGCATGAAGTGCGACTAAAATCTAAAATACACTACTCGACAAAATAAAGAAATAAGTAACTGATGTCCCAGATATGGTCGAGTGGACGAGAGTGAGTAGATAACATGGGTTCTCCAGACTGGTGAATTGAACAACTGTCTTCCGAAAATAGTACAAAAACCGTTTGGATAAGAAAAGAGACTCCGCTGTAAGCCGGAAATGCAATAGGCTAGAGGCAAGAAGAATGTTGGATGTGGCACTTTCTGGTTGGATCCAAGAGGGAGAATAATAATTATTGAAAGCTCGTAGTATCAAAGTTTAGTCCTTCTGTAACTGAAGAGGGTGATCCCAAAACGCGTTCAGTCCATTTTTATGAAAGGACTGGGTTAGTCTTTTTATCCGACCGGTCTACGGACTGAGCGAGTTTCAAGTGGCATACACAATAACACAAACTTTTAGAGAAGGATTGACGTTTTGGAAGAAAACAAACTTAAAATATAATAATAGATTTCCCAAACATAATCATATATATAAACACAATTTATTAATTACGGCGCGCGACCCAACCACATTTCTAATTTAAGTTTCGTACGCTCCAGAGATGTGACACCTCAGTTTTGGATGCGTTTTCCCTAACCAAACTGGTACTTTACTTGAAACGCGAACATGTTTGTTGCAATTATCTCAAAAATGGCTCTTATGAATTTCTTTAAATTTTGCACATGAACTACACGTATCAATATCTAAAACATTTATTTGAAACTATTTTTTGTACTTACACAAATAACGGAGATGTCCTATGTCGCGAGACTTTTGAATCACTCTGTATATATCATAAATATGGCCAAATGCACTAAGCGAGTTTTAAGATCACACTCTTCAATTAGGCCTACAGTACTCCATAAAATAGACCTACGCGTGTCCCTAGATCATATACTATGCTCTAGGGTATGTCCAAGAAACCCAGTCAAGTTTACCTTCCATCGTTAATCTTAAATAATGAACTTGGAAGAATTTTAGTTAATTGATATTTCCTTTATCATGATAAGATTCTTTAATGCACATAAAATGATTCCCTTTAGAAAGATATATCGCAATCAACATAATTATCATCATCTCGTACTTTCTCTTAAGACAACGTGAGGTAATAAAGGAACTTACTCCCAGGCTCTCTATGTATGTATGTATGTATGTATGTATGTATGTATGTATGTATGTATGTATGTATGTATGTATGTTTTTTTAATATTAATTGAACAGCATGAAAGGTAATACTACATGCCTTGCTACCTGTATGTTTACATATAACACATTATGCCTCGTTTCTCACACTCTCTAGGCGTATATAGGTTTGTTATTTTTTTTTTGTGAAAATTTGAGTGTTTCACTATATATAGTGCCTACTCTTATCTATCCTAGATTAAATTATCCTAAGAAAGGTTGTATGTATGTATGTATGTATGTATGTATGTATGTAGGTATGTATGTATGTATGTACGTAAGTACGTACGTACGTACGCACGCACGCACGTATGTATGAACGTATGTATGTAGTAGGTTATTTTACGACTCTTTATCAACAGCTTAGGTTATTTAGCGTCTGAGTGAGATGAAGGTGACAGTGCCGGTGAAATGAGTCCGGGGTCCAACACCGAAAGTTACCCAGCATTTGCTCATATTGGGTTGAGGGAAAACCCCGGAAAAAACCTCAACCAGGTAACTTGCCCCGACCGGAAATCGAACCTGGGCCACCTGGTTTCACGGCCAGACTTGCTAACCGTTACTCCACAGATGTGGACCGTATGTATGTATGTATGTATGTATGTATGTATGTATGTATGTATGTATGTATGTATGTATGTGTGTGTGTGTATTTTTTTTAAATATTAATTGAACAGCATGTTCCATTACAATAAAGGTAATACTACATGCCTTGCTACCTGTATGTCTACAAATATAACACATTATGCCTTTTTCTGTCACTCTCTAGGCGTAGGTAGGTTTGTTATTTTTTTTGTGAAAATTTAAGTCTTTCACTATATCTAGTGCCTACGCTTATGTATCCTAGATTAAATTATCCTAAGACTGTATGTATGTATGTATGTATGTATGTATGTATGTATGTATGTATGTATGTATGTATGTATGTATGTATGTATGTATGTATGTATGTATGCATGTATGTATGTATACTATGTATTTTACTAGTCAGTTTGTTACTTACGGCAAACGAGGAGCGAATTGAAATGACTTTCTGCGTTTCTTTAAGACTTACATTCCTCAGATGGACAGAAGTCGAAATCAGTGCCTTAATGTATACTGACGCTTATAATTTATTTATGAAGATAAAAACGCACAGAAAGAAATCTTTCCTAGCAACAGTCACTGTATGTTTATGATAGCTACTGGTGACTACTAGCACAATAAAATTGTGTAAGATGTTGGCTTTCTGTGTACAATGGTGGGGGGTCTGTATCACGTGAATATCGCATGAGAGGCCGTACATCAAAACATTTAATAGACTGTCCCTCTGCATAAAACCGATTCTCTCTCAGCACTACATACTATCGATGAAGTGCGGTCGATAACTTGCGTGAATGAGAGAAATAGCAATGCAAACAATGAGACAGGTCATTTGAATAGAGGGAATGTGGCTATGGAGATGTTCACTATCTTGTTCGAAAACTAAGCAGTGGTATGCAGGAATCTGCCTTGTTGTTAATTTCATCATCATCATCATCATCATCATCATCATCATCATCATCATCATCATCATCAGTCACGAATTAATCAATGTACTGTATAACTTATTTCAGCTTAATATTATTTTCGAAGACGTAACCTCTCGCCTATATCTTTCTGGTTTATAATTCATTATTATTTTATTCATTTTTTTCTCTACAATAAATGAATTCTCAAAGTAAATTATGTCTCATAATTTTGGTTTGCGTGTTTTTATGTAGTACCTTACAGTTTTTAAGTAGTACACTGCAGTTTTAAGTAGTACTCTACAGTTTCAAGTAGTACGCAGTAGTTTTAAGTAGTACCCTAGTACCCTATAGTTTTTAAGTAGTACACTATAGTTTTTAAGTAGTACCCTATAGTTTTAAGTAGTACGCTGTAGTTTTAAGTAGTACCCTATAGTTTTTTAAGTAATACCCTATAGTTTTAAGTAGTACCCTATAGTTTTTAATTAGTACCTTATAGTTTTTAAGTAGTCCCTATAGTTTTTAAGTAGTACCCTAAAGTTTTTTTAATGTCATCTGAAAGAGCATTATATAATATATATTCCATTTCTATGCAATAGCCTACTTCTTAATTTGTTTTATACAGAAGCATGATTACTATAACAAAATGTTCGTAACTGAAGATAATCTTTTTATGTCTCTGACATGTCCAAGTTATCTGAATTTCGCTTCTATACTACTCACAGTTGACTGAGAAATAGGTGGTCCAATTGGATGAGTTTCGTTAAAGAGTGTGCATAGATAGATCTATTAGTTAAGAACATGTTTTATATTGATTTCATCAATATAACTGTTTTCATAACATAAAGACTAACAAAATATAACAAAAATTACATTTTTACGATAGTAACATAGCCATAGTGCTTCTGTAGGAAACAAATGAAATATTATATAAAAATATCTCTTTCAGATTATATTAAAAAAGAAACCATAGGGTGTCATATAAAATTTTCTCGATGGTGCAATAACTTGCACAACAATAGTCGCAATAGTATAGGCTATTACGATACAAGGCTGGGCAGCACTTTTTACAAAATTGAGGAAAAGTTTGAAAAACGAGCAGAGTGAATTTTTTAATTTCTGAGATTTTGTAATTCACTTCATAAACGTGTGTTGTACAACATTTTTTACACGATCATATTTTTAAAATTGCAAATACAATATACTTTGCATTGAAAATTTAGAGCAATATTATTCCAAAGCCTTCGCAAAACTATACTGTAATGGTACCTAAGTAACATTAAGTGCACTGTAATGGGTCTATTTCAGTATAGTTTTATGTTATGAAGAATGGTTTCCCTAGCAACAAGTTTCTGTGTGGGAATTCTAACTTTCAAGGCCTAACAATAATAGCTGTAAATAGGCCTACAACAAAATAATACGATCGTGCAAAAAAAATATTTCTAAATAGAAGGTTTGACATGTCTCAAAATCCCCTCGTTCAATTTTAGTAATTGTAATTATGCGTTACTTTTGAAAACGTTATTGATTAAAAGTAATCTATTTACATAGCTACAAGATATTATTTCTTAACTTTGGGATGATAAGACAGGTGAAAGTCAACTTTTTTCGTCACACAATAATACGCAAGACACAGACCTCCTGACCTCTTATCATAATCGATGTTAAGACACAACAAACGTCCCACCGTACCAAGGACACCGAAGAGCTGCCACTACATAGTGATATATCACACCAACTTCCTCGCAAAGCTTAGCTGTGGTGGGGTCCTTTTCGTTGGTTATGCTACCTCCTCTCTTGCGGCACCTTACTGCATTGTGGATACTGTAAGAGAAAAGTGTCCCTTTCAGACACCATGAAAGGACATCGAGATACAGCTCCTTGCTTCCATGACCTCGGTCCCAATATCGGATGGTGTTGCCGGCACTACATTCCGATCGCCTTTTTACTTCCGAGAATTTCTCGGTACTCAGTTTGACAGGAGATTTACTGGATCTCGAGGCCGTTCTGGAAGTTCTGTAAAGAGAGCGGCACTTTTTAGACTGTAATGAGTTGATATACCAACTGAGCTACTATCCACCGAATCGGAATTATTAAAACTTCTACTTAATTCTTTATTAAAATTTGTTAATATGACTGGTCCTTGCCGAAGAAATCGAGTTCAAGGAGTAACGTATTACTTTCCACCGCTTTGAAGTAATTTTTCACTTTTCTATCACTTTGAAGTAATGGTTAGGGTGTTGATTGAGAAATTAGCTAGCTCGGGATCGAATCATTGTTAGGAAAAGTTGCCAGGCTGGATTTTTTCTCGGGGTTTTCCCTAAACCAATTAGGAGTAGGGCCTAAATGCTGGGTAACTTTCAGCTCCGGATCCTGGGCTCATTTTGCAGTCATTATCACCTCTCTTAGGTTCTGGGATGATGAAAAAGTGTGTTTCCGTGAAAAATTTCAAGTCGATTCCTTGCAGAATTAAAACCTTTCCCTCACGAGAAAATAAAATGTAAATTCCTGAAGTAAGACCAACAAACTGGAAAATAAGTTACAAGAAACAAATATATAATAAAACCTAAAAAGAGTTTAACTGAATACGTGTTTCTGGCAGATGTATTTAAAGATGATTACTTAGCGCACATTTTAAACATTGTGCTTAGTACCCTATTGTTTTTAAATAGTACCCTATAGTTTTAAGTAGTACCCTGCAGTTTTAAGTAGTACCCTATAGTTTTTAAGTAGTACCCTATAGTTTTTATGTAGTACCTTACAGTTTTTAAGTAGTACACTGCAGTTTTAAGTAGTACGCTGTAGTTTTAAGTAGTACTCTATAGTTTTAAGTAGTACGCTGTAGTTTTTAAGTAGTACCCTATAGTTTTTAAGTAGTACCCTATAGTTTTTATGTAGTACCTTACAGTTTTTAAGTAGTACACTGCAGTTTTAAGTAGTACACTGCAGTTTTAAGTAGTACACTGCAGTTTTAAGTAGTACACTGCAGTTTTAAGTAGTACTCTACAGTTTTAAGTAGTACGCTGTAGTTTTTAAGTAGTACCTTATAGTTTTTAAGTAGTACACTATAGTTTTTAAGTAGTACCCTACAGTTTTTAAATAGTACCTTATAGTTTTTAAGTAGTACCCTACAGTTTTAAGTAGTACCCTACAGTTTTTAAGTAGTAGGCCTACACTATAGTTTTTAAGTAGTACCCTACAGTTTTTAAGTAGTAGGCCTACACTATAGTTTTTAAGTACCCTACAGTTTTTAAGTAGTACCCTACAGTTTTTAAGTAGTACCCTACAGTTTTTAAGTAGTACCTTATAGTTTTTAAGTAGTACCCTACAGTTTTTAAGTAATACCCTACAGTTTTTAAGTACATAGTACCCTATAGTTTTTAAGTAGTACACTATAGTTTTAAGTAGTACCCTATAGTTTTTAAGTAGTACGTTATAGTTTTTAAATAGTACCCTACAGTTTTTAAGTAGTATCCTACAGTTTTAAGTACCGTAGTGAAAGAAGAATCTTTATAGACTGCTTCAGCCTGGTTAAATTACTGTATGCAAGATACCGGTATCAATTTAAGCCTGTTTTACATGAAGATCTGCATTTCCGGACATGCATATGGTAATTCGATTCTTGGACAAAGTCTTGCAGTGATTGCTGTCAGGACCAGACTCTGCTCCCTGCCGCCTACATTCCTGCTGAGAAATGTATGTCTAAAGGAGATATGATCTATATAGTAAATATTTCTTGTGTACTCAAATAGCATTGCTTGTAATGAGTATAACTGGAAATAGATGAACCACTAGCCGAATTGTTCAGATGTGGGTTCCCACGATTGTGTTCCAAATTGGAATTTATATTAAAAATAATGGTGACGGGTAAATCATCTAAGAAAGAGAAAGACAGAATTCCCAAATTTATTTAATTTCGGCACTACTACGTTCTGTCCATAATGTATTTCCGACAAAGACCCGATACTCAATATCATACAGGGTGTATCTAAATCCAATACCTAAACTTTTAGGAATTATATAAGAGACCAAATCAAACGGTTTTTGTTAAATGACCATGGTCGGAAACCAATGGGCTAAAATTAATCGAACTCTTTCCTGTAATTTCTTGTTCAGATCAGAAGTAAACTTTCTTAGTCAAACATACTCGTCTAAAATCCTAGAATCGAGTTTAATGAATCTTCGCCTTACAGCCGTTACGTCTCTGATTTTATGTTCTACAGACGTGGACAATTTATTAGAGTCAAACTTTTTCTTTAAAACATAATATAATTCATCATATCAACTATCAGTATAATTCACAGAATCTCTATTGTTATAAATATGATTGTTTACTTCTTCTGGTATATTTTTCCAATGGTTAAGTATATTTTTTCTGGCTATGTTGGTACTACTGATGTTTTAATTATATACTGCAGAAGATATTCTCCCATGGCCTGCAAGAAGACCGGACATGAACAAAATTGAAAACCTGTGATTTATACTGAAGAAGAAAGTGAACAAAAAGAGGCTTACAACAAAACATGAACTCATTTAAGCACTGTCTGATATCTGGCTAAATGATGCTGATATTCAAAGAAAGTGTCAAACTTTGGTTTCCAGCATTTCTGACAAAATCAACATGTTAATAAAGAATAAGGGAATGTTCATAAAATATTAGTAACCTCAGGACTCAATTTTCTGTTCATTATATCTGTGCAAAATACATTTTTGTTCATTATTTCTACCGATAAATACAGCTTCGTTGCACATATAATTAATTTAGTCTAATAATTTGTCCACGTCTGTATTTTTCTAGACTAGTTAAAGTAGTTGATCGCATCTAAATGGACTAGAAACCAATAAGCCAAAAAAGTCACTCAACAAACTAATCAGAAATTCTTTAGGCATACATTTCGCAGATATGTTAAGTATCGGTATTATTTTAAACAGTAATTTTAGAACCTTAACTTTCTCTCTAATTCAAGTGTTAGGGTAGAGATGGTTATGTTCTCCAGAAATGGGATGACGTGTAAACATGATTGTCACTTCGAAGTCACAGTGGGTATATCAAGTTTCAGTAATCTCTGGGTGCAAAGTCAAATCCTCTGGATTTAAACTCGCAGCATCGTGATGACCCCGACTGTACATCTAAGAAGATAACTGGTTTCTTTTTTAATAAAAATGTCTCAAGCCGATGAACCAATCCATGTTCATTATCGGCGAACCATTAACATAAATATGTAGTAGGTCATCACACTTTAGACTTCACATATTCTGTATTTACGTAACAGATACAGGGAATAGAAAGGATTATATTCCATTTTATGCAATTAGATGCACAAATATTTTACAAGGAATCCACTTTTTCAGTAAATGAACCTAAACTCGAGATCAGATTGAAATCAGTAAGCTTATTAATAATTTTATGATTTAGGTAATACGAGTATTATTAAAATTAATTAGAAGACGATAATCTCGCGACTTATTCCTCTTATTGAGGTTCTGGCTGATATGTACATTTATTATGTAGGCCTATTGTACATCTCACTTGACGATGTGTCAGAGGAAGAACAATAATTGTTTGTATGCATCTGAAGTCTGACTAGTGTAATACAGTATATGAGGAGCATCGTTTCAAATCATATTATGTCCAAAAAACAAAATTTTACAGGAATAACGAAAAACTGATTACTCCTAATCCGGGTAATTTTTCATAAAATGAAAAATGTGAAGTTATTATGCTTGAGGCGTACTTCAAGGAACTTGAAAAAATGAAATCACTTTTCAATTGTGTTCTTCAAATTGAAGGAAAATGTGTTGGACATAATACGTTTTGATCCAATAATTGTACAAATGTTCGTAATTAAAAATTCTTAATGAGGCAAATACATAAAATAACCAATCATTATTGTTATTATTAAAAAATAACATTATTTGTTAATATAAAATTACAATTTCCACATTAAAAATTTCGATATACAGAGTGTTCATAAATTCTTCCTGCTGTCAAATGTCTTTAACGAGATAAAGGAATGCATAAAAACCATTATTATTGTTATTATTAAGTAAAACATTATTTTATTAATAATATATATATATATATACAGTTATATACATTAAACAAATTTTATATAGACCTACAGGGTGTTCATACATCCATCCGGCTGGATTCATGGTGTTTGATTCTTTTTCACATTTTTTTCGAATCAGCCTTCTTCTTCTTCTTCTTCTCCTTCTTCTTCTTCTTCTTCTTCTTCTTCTAAGCAGCCACAAGTAGCCATACTAACATCATCCTCATTGCCAGTTATCATAGTAACTTAATCGATAATGTTACCACAGAAATCTAAAGCTTCACACAATTTTTTAACTATTCCTTTCTGCCATAAGTTACTATAGGTCATAGAACGCAATGACAGTAATTTTACATTTTAAAAATTCGAGGGTAGATTTCAGCCCATTTCCCTTCTCCGACATCAACTCCGTGCCTATGAATTGGTAAATACCCTAATGCGTAAGAATGAGGTGAAGACCTGAAGATTTGAATGTTGACTTAGTATTGTATTACATTAAATGAAAATTATAGGATTTCTACATTCATTAAAATATTGCCGGGGGTGTGATAAATGTTTGTAGTGGGTCTCATAATCCCTGCATTCTTCATTAAAATCTATTCTTTACGTACCTTGCCTCAGATTTCAGTTTATGTGCATGGTTTGGTTCCTTTTGCTTCTTTCGTCGTCGTTCTGAACAGTCACCTGGAAACATCTTCCATTACACACAGCTCACGAGAAAAAGACTGTGCTGCCCGTATTGAATGTAGCATTGTCGAAAAAAGTGGGCCAGATTATCAACAGTAATCTCACTAGACGTTTTGATTTATCTAGAGAAAATCAAAACTCGGGTGGGATTTAATTGACTATTACACGATTAGAAGAAAGTATATAAAGATTAGAAGTAACGAAGTACTCCAATACAATAAAATATTAATTGACTTACGAAAATACAACATACAACTGTCTTCAAATGTATTATTGTATCATCTCAACATTACAAATATTACGCTAGATGCATGCTAGATGGCAGTAGTGTCTTTATACAGACATTGTAATGATTACTATTCAATAAATCTTAATATTAAACAATCTCTGATACGTGACTATCCATAATATCATATAGCAGAAGTTCTTTTTATCCTCTCAGAGCAGAAGCTATAACATAACCTAACTAATATACACAAGTGTTAGAAAAGTTTTAATTAACGACGATGACATAAAAAATAAACATGAATAATTTTAAAAGGAATAATTATTGAATGTACAATTTTCAAATTTGAATGTGGTTGGTGGTTCAACTGATGTTATATTGGACGTGTGCGTAAAGTGGAACTCGTTGATTTAGGCCTACATGGTGTATTCAACTTATTCAGGATTTCCGAATGAATAATTTTAAAAGGAATAATTATTGAATGTACAATTTTCAAATCTGAATGTGGTTGGTGGTTCAATTGATGTTATATTGGACGTGTGCGTAATAGAAATGGAACTCGTTGATTTAGGCCTACATTGTGTATTCAACTTATTCAGGATTTCGGAATGAATAATTTTAAAAGGAATAATTATTGAATGTACAATTTTCAAATTTGAATGTGGTTGGTGGTTCAATTGATGTTATATTGGGCGTGTGCATAATAGAAGTGGAACTCGTTGATTTAGGCCTACATGGTGTATTCAACTTATTCAGGATTTCCGAATGGTGCTCTTCATTTATTTGTAAATCGGATTTCTGAAGATGCATAGGTATGATCAGTGATTTTTATTAATTCTTGTTCTTGAATGCCAATGCGAATCATATTTGAAACTGCTGTGCGTCGACTGGAGTGGTTTTTTAATTTTATATATATTTTTGACGTCCAGACCAGCGCAGTTTCAAATGTTGGCAAACAAAGAAACAAATGCTAGGGACGCGACAAAATTAAACAAATGCTAGGGACGCGATAAAATTGTGCGATAAGCAGCCATGATTGGTTGAAATACGTCCTTTCGTACCGTTTTATTGGTCAAAAGTAGTATGACGTAGTAAGAGTGTAATAGTCAGTATAACTAACATAAGAAAGTAATTAATTAATTTCATTTATACCAATTCTATAACATGAATATTGGACGTAATACGATGTGAAACGGACACTATAAAGGACTGAATACGATTTGAAACAAATGCTAGTTTTAAGCAGTCATTTACACTGTTAGCGAATAAGATTTGATACAATCAGAGTTCACAGCGTGAAAGAGCGCATCCGAAACTATACGAAAATATATCAAACTCAATTTTGTCCACCAGTGGACTTAATGAGATTTGAAACGATGCTCCTCATATAGCTAATCGGCGATGTAAGTAATGGAGGGGGGAAGGAACTGGCTGCCCTACCCCATTATCTCCTGGTCTAGTTGCCTCATGAGTGGTGCCTTGTTGGTATCAATTGTGAGTTTCAGACTTGTCTTCGGACAGTTGACTAAACAACAACAGGTGGAGTTTAGTTGTAGACTGTTGTAGAGGAGAAGGTGGAAATATGGGCTAGGAGTGGTAATATGGACTACCTCGTTTTTGACTATATATGGTGTTGTTACCTAGCAAAAAAGCTCTAAAAGTACATCTCGTGTCCACCAGTCAGCGTACACAAAGACACAAACCAGTTGCCTTTGTGGTGTGGATGTGGTGTGTTCTTTGTGTTTTTCATCAATTTTAAAGTTTTTGCAGGTATGTAGTTTCAATTTTATTGAAAGAAATATATTTCGTGTTTAGAAATCACGCTTGATGTGTTGCACTGATTAAGAATAGCTCTATCAGATGGCATAAGAGTAATATTTATTTAGAACAACAATTTATTTATTTATTTATTATTTTGCTAATAATTGTAACATAAAATATAAAATATACAGAGAAACTTTAGCTCGCCCCTGAAAGAGTAGAACTCGTGCTCAGGCGCGGATTCCTGAATTGAAATTAATAATTATACAATACAATTATAATTAATAATTATACAATACAATTTGCAATTATAGTATATAAATTTAAATTTACAATTTTTCAATTTTTATAAAATCCATACATAACTTTTTAAATTTAATACTAGAACTATTTGAATTGACAAGATTAGGATATTTAAATATAAATTTGTTATATATTCTTGGGCCTAAATTACTACTATGATTAAATACTGTAACAGTGTTGCATTTTGGTTCAAACAATCTTAAAGAATTCATACCTTTTGTTTCATAACTATGAGAATACAATTCAAAATTATTTCGATTTTTATGTATGAATTTTATTAATACAATATAATACATTTGTCTTACGTTAAGTACATTAAAGTCTAGAAACAAATTTTGAGATGGAAAATCAATAGGTTTATGAAGACATATTTTAATTATTTTATTTTGTAATAAATAAAGTGGATTAAAATTGGATTTAAATGAGCTACCCCATCCTATAATTCCATATATAATTACCGATTGAAATAAAGTTAAATATATTTTACGTAATAAACTTATTGACAACTAATTCCTCAATAAAACAAAAATTGCCATACATAATCTTAGAAACCTTCATGAGTCGATGCTGCTAGTATGGGCTACCGCTATATGTCAAATATGGGATAGGTAGCCCATATTATCCCATGTATTGTGGGTCCCTATCACCACGGCATGGCGCGTCCTCAGGTTGCGGATAGAGGAGACGGCCTCCAGATATGGAGGGCAGCTGCGAATATATTGAATAAGCAGTCGTGGACAGCCGATAAGAGTGGTCCTCCAGCTTGGGGGTTGGGCGAAGGGCTAACAACCTATCACCGTAAAAAAACAGCTTGTTACGTATCCCTATAATAAGCCTCGGAATAGGACTGATTCTCTGGCACGACCACAGCAAAGGAATAAGGTTTTGAGATTTGGCACTTGGAACGTAACTAGTCTTTATAGAACAGGAGGGGTAACATTAGTAGCAAAAGAACTAGCTAGATATAGAATAGACTTCGTAGGAGTACAAGAGGTTAGGTTAGATGGGAATGGCATATCACAAATAGGAGATTACTTGTTGTATTATGGGGAAGGAAACAATAATCACCAATTAGGAACAGGATTCTTTGTTCATAAAAGAATAAAATCAGCAGTAAACAAGGTCGAATTTATCAGTGACAGGTTATCATATTTAGTACTTAAGGGTAGATGGTGCGACATCATAGTTATAAATGCTCACGCCCCTACAGAAGAGAAAGACGACCATATAAAGAATAGCTTCTATGAGGAATTGGAACATACTTTTGATCAGTTCCCTAGATATCACATGAAAATTTTATTGGGGGATTTCAATGCTAAAGTAGGACGGGAGGATATTTTTAGACCAACTATTGGAAAAGAGAGCCTACACGCAATTAGTAGTGACAATGGAGTTAGATTAGTCAACTTTGCCACATCGAAAAATTTAATTGTCAAAAGTACAACATTCCCCCATAAGGATATATATAAATATACTTGGACTTCTCCAGATGGATTGACACACAACCAAATAGATCACATCTTGATAGATAAACGGAGACATACTAGTATAGTAGATATTCGAACTTTCAGGGGTGCAGACTGTAATTGTGACCATTATTTGGTGATTGGAGAATTAAGAGAAAGATTATCAGTAGCCAAGCGAGTAGAGCAACAAGTTAATATTACTAAATTCAATATTTTGAAATTAAAGGACGAGGAAGCTAAGCAAAATTATCAGGTCGAAATTTCGAATAGGTTTGCCACTTTAGAAAGTTCCGACGAAGTTGAGAAAGAATTAGATGTTAATAGTGTGTGGGAAAATATCAGCGATAGTATCAAAATTGCAGCTGAGCTGAGCATAGGTTATTATGAAACTAAGAAAAAAAAACCGTGGTTTGATGAAGATTGTAGCATGGTAGTAGAAAGAAGGAAGCAGGCAAAATTGAAATTCTTACAGGATCCAGTTGAAGAGAAGAGAGATAATTATTTCAATGAAAGACGGGAAGCAAGTCGTAGCCTACACTTAGGAATAAAAAGAGAGGTTACTTGAAGGAAAAACTGAATGAGGTAGAAACAAATAGTAAGAATAAAAACATTCGAGATTTATATAAGGGTATAAAGGAATTTAAGAACGGATATCAGTCAAGGGTAAAGGTGATCAAGGATGAGAATGGTGACTTGCTTGCAGACTCTCCATCAATCCTAAACAGATGGAAAAACTATTTTGCGCAACTACTAAATGTACATAGGCCAAATAGAAATGATCGGGACGAAATTGAAATACAAACTGCTGAGCCATTTATACCCGAGCCCACGCTTTCAGAAGTCGAAATTGCGATAGAAAATCTGAAAAAGTACAAGTCTCCAGGTATCGATCAAATTCCAGCAGAATTAATACAAGAGGGTGGAAATGCATTATATAGAGAAATTTATAAACTTGTACTTGCTATTTGGGAAAAGGAAATTGTACCAGAACAATGGAAGGAGTCCATAATTGTACCTATTTTTAAAAAGGGGGACAAAACCAACTGTGGTAACTTTCGAGGAATATCACTTTTGTTGACGTCGTACAAAATTTTGTCCAATATTCTTTTGAGAAGATTAACTCCGTACGTAGATGAAATTATTGGGGATCATCAGTGCGGTTTTCGGCGTAATAGATCGACTATTGATCAGATTTTTTGTATTCGACAGATAATGGAGGAAAAATGGGAGTATAAGGGTACAGTACATCAGTTATTCATAGATTTCAAAAAGGCATATGACTCGGTTAAGAGGGAAGTATTATATGATATTCTTATTGAATTTGATATTCCCAAGAAACTAGTTCGATTAATTAAAATGTGTCTCAGTGAAACATACAGCAGAGTCCGTATAGGTCAGTTTCTATCTGATGCTTTTCCAATTCACTGCGGGCTAAAGCAGGGAGATGCACTATCACCTTTACTTTTTAACTTCGCTTTAGAATATGCCATTAGGAAAGTTCAGGATAACAGGCAGGGTTTGGAATTGAACGGGTTACATCAGCTTCTTGTCTATGCGGATGACGTGAATATGTTAGGAGAAAATACACAAACGATTAGGGAAAACACGGAAATTTTACTTGAAGCAAGTAGAGCGACCGGTTTGGAAGTAAATCCCGAAAAGACAAAGTATATGATTATGTCTCGTGACCAGAATATTGTACGAAATGGAAATATAAAAATTGGAGATTTGTCCTTCGAAGAGGTGGAAAAATTCAAATATCTTGGAGCAACAGTAACAAATATAAATGACACTCGGGAGGAAATTAAACGCAGAATAAATATGGGAAATGCGTGTTATTATTCGGTTGAGAAGCTCTTATCATCCAGTCTGCTGTCCAAAAATCTGAAAGTTAGAATTTATAAAACAGTTATATTACCAGTTGTTCTGTATGGTTGTGAAACTTGGACTCTCACTCTGAGAGAGGAACATAGGTTCAGGGTGTTTCAGAATAAGGTGCTTAGGAAAATATTTGGGGCTAAGCGGGATGAAGTTACAGGAGAATGGAGAAAGTTACACAACACAGAACTGCACGCATTGTATTCTTCACCTGACATAATTAGGAACATTAAATCCAGACGTTTGAGATGGGCAGAGCATGTAGCACGTATGGGCGAATCCAGAAATGCATATAGAGTGTTAGTTGGGAGACCGGAGGGAAAAAGACCTTTAGGGAGGCCGAGACGTAGATGGGAAGATAATATTAAAATGGATTTGAGGGAGGTGGGGTATGATGATAGAGACTGGATTAATCTTGCACAGGATAGGGACCGCTGGCGGGCTTATGTGAGGGCGGCAATGAACCTTCGGGTTCCTTAAAAGCCATTTGTAAGTAAGTAAGTAAGCCCATATTATCAGCACATTAACACGTCCCGTATTTTCATTATCGTGATTTGCGTTATTTGTTACAGAATATTGCCATTGATGTGACATAGATTTCCTACTTATGTTTTTTTTTTTTTTTCAATTTTATTTTAAAATTTTTGTGATAGCCCATATTTAGACCCTACTACCTATAAAGGACCAGTTCGTCATTTTTTAAAAAAGCAATTATATGCAAATATCTATTGCAACTATTGACCTTTAGGACTGGAAAAATTTTATATGAATAATTACTCTGTATGTCAATGAAGATTTCCAAGCAATATGCCACACCATTTTCCATTATTATGAGGAAAACAAAATGGTAGGTTTACTTAATAGGTCTATCAGTCAGTAACTTTAATTGAATCGGTTATTTCGAAAACGTAACAGATTTTAATACAGTTCTACGCAGACTACTTCAGTAGCATTTATTACGTTAATCAAACTAAGTCAGTTTCTTATTAATTTCTATAGATGAAATATGTGAGTACTGGTAATTGATTAACTAGCGGACTTACTCGTGTTAATTATGTAAGTCTGTGCGGCTTACAGCTGTTTCGGTGCTTCATCACACCATCCTCAGAGCCTACTAGATCTCGGCGTCAACTCGAACTTCTCTGCCTGTTGTGTGGGTGCGTTTGATTGTTGAAAGGTGTTGAAAAATGGAGTCAAATAGTATATATGTACTGAAAGTAATCTGTGTGTTGAGAATTTGATCAGGGTGTGTTTTAGTGTGTCTGTATATTTCATATTTATCACGAGTAAGTCCGCTAGTTAATCAATTACTTATATTCAAGTGTTAAAAGTAGTGTACGCAAGATTCAAAATGAAATATGTGACTTATTAATATGGTCTACACCTTTGGAGTAACGGTTAGCGCATATGACCGTGAAGCCAGGTGGCCCGGGTTCGAATCCCGGTCGAGGCAAGTTACCTGGTTGAGGCCTTTCCGGGGGTTTTCCTCAACTCAATATGAGCAAATGCTGGGTAATTATCGGTGTTGAACTCCGGACTCATTTCACCGGCATTATCACCTTCTTTTCATTCAGACGCTAAATAACCTGAGATGTTGATACAGCGTCGTAAAATAACTCACTAAGAAAACGATAGGCTTAATATTTTATAGGAAAGGGTAAAGTGCACTCTGGTTGAAAAAGTAGGTCCTAAAATGCGCGCAAATGTCACATGTTTCGTTTTCGAAATAATCGATTCAATTGTAATTACATGTTGTGTTTTTTTATAGTTTGTTAATAAATTGTAACAGAATAACTTCAAACATCCATAACTAGAATCTTGCGCTTGGTCACTTTGAATGCAAGTTAGGTGTAGGCCTACGTCGATCATACTAGGTTCGCGTGGTATGGAGAGCAAGTTGCGAGCCAACAGTTTACGCTGCTGAGAAGCAGTCCCCTCACGCCTCGGTATACCCTTTTGTGTCTTGTGTTTACATCTTTTTATTTGTGTGCCCGTGTGAATAGCCGCGTCTGTGGCTGAAGTGCTAGCGTACTGGTATTGTATCCACGCAGCCCGGGTTCGATCCCCGGCCAGGTCGTAATGGAATTTGTGATGGACAAAGCAGAGAATTTTTCTTGGGATACTCCCGTTTCCCTCTATCATTTCACCAACACTTTTCACCTCCCCCTTCATTTCACCTGTCATCTACAGTAGTAAAAATAGACTGGGGTGAAGTCTGGAGGTAGTACGGGTTTCCAATGCGGATACAAGAAGGATTTTAGGCTCTGAGTCCCTGGAGTTCACAGGTTACTCGTATGCCGATGGTATCTGGCTCTACCTATCAGGATTGTTCACCATTAACTTCGGCTGATCAGGAAAGATTTGGTACTCCGGTCCCCTGGGGCCTATCAGCTACTCGTCCGCGAAACGGGATCTGGCTTTATCAGGATGGTCCACCTGTCAGCGTCGGCTGATCAGGATGGGCTTGGGGCTTATCAGACTACTCGTCCGCGAAGCGGGACCTGGTTCAAGAGGACTAAGAATATAATATAATAGCATATATAGTCCTCTTGACCTGGTTCTATCAGAGGCTGAGGCAGTATGGCCAACCTGTCAGCGTCGGATTCACGAATGCTACTCAGGCCACCTGTAGGACTTGGACAATCATCGCATGTGGGTCACAATGGACCAGACCACGTTGAAAACTGCCGCGAAAGGAAAACCTCACTCACTAACTTCTGCAAAGATTAAACTACTGTACAAATCCTATGCACATTGTGCGCATTCCATTTCATTCATTCACAATGGACCAAACCTGCCTCGGATCCATGTTCATCCCACGTGAAAGCCAAGCCAAGCTATCTGTGAAACAGTTGGTTTAGTTTATTGGAGGACACTGAATATTCTAATTATCAAGAGTTTAGAGGTCTATCTTCTAGAATCTATTGAAATTACAATAAAATCATTATATCTTAAACGTCTTTGATAATATTACTTGAATAGACAAATTTCCCTCTCTTACATTATTTGTGTTTGCTATGTTGGTCATTCGGACCGAAGATGCGCGCTTTAATTTCGCGCGTAAATTTAGGTGTTCACCACAATCACTAGTAACGTTAGGTAGTGTCAGTAAATTTAGTTTGAATGGAAACAAGTGTTTAGAATTTGGACGGTACAAGTCATTCCTGCAAATTATTAGCATGTACAAAGTGTTATAAGTGTAATAAGTAAGATTTTATATTAAGTTGCTGTTTTCTTCTCGTGTGAAAGTTATCTGGTAATGAAACTGAATAGCGTGACCGACCTTTGATTATTTGATGTATGGATTAAAGTTGTTTAATTTTGTATTTAATATAGTTTGATCATGAAACTGTAGCTGTTTCCTCCCTATATATAACTTATGTTGGAATTATGAGAGATCTTAGAATATTACTTCCAGTGAAGTTTATAGAATAGATATAATGCGACGATTGAAAAAAAATGTTTGGATTACTTTTATTGCACAAAGTGAATGGCTCAAAAATTGATCACATACGTCGAGTATATTTGTTGGTAATATGACTTGCATTTAGCACAGTGAAGCTTTATTTATTGCATGTTGACATATAAGCAGTTTAGACTTAGTAGGGTATCTAGGTTAGATTACAGTAGGACCTAGAGTTTAAAATTGGCCTGCTATTTCTCGCCACATTGATTTTCGACGCTGAATTACTACTACAGTTGAAAGTGTCTTTAGTCTCGGTATCTAAATAAATACTATTTCAAAATTACAATTTAGACAAATTCTTGTCTCTTAAGAAAATGTGTATTTTAAAAAAGATTGTGCTTACCATTAGGAAGAGCAATTAATTTGTTATGAATTGACAAGATTTCATTTAACACAGGCCTGATTTTCTAATGGGTGTTATAATTATAATGTAACTAATCATTACTTTTAGGTATTGAACTTCTTGCCATGGCACAAATTCAAACAAGACTTCAGTTCAACGTCAGAAAGAAGAGGTTAAATTATTCAGAGCTGCATACCGGAAAGGAAAATAAGTCTTCTACAGTAATATCTGTTTTTGATCATCAAGGAAAACCATATGAAACAAAGACTTGTAGTAATGAAAACGAGAACATTGAAACTAAAACTTTTAGCAGTAATAATGATGGTGATTCAGACATTCATCATGTAATTAAACATCAAATGAAGAAGCTTCCTTCAGGCAAGAAACGTTTACAGACTGCAGCTAGTGGTACCGAGGATGTTCCTTTAGGTTTGTTTTCTGACCTCACTTCCAGCAAATTTTATGTTAAAATTCGGTCTCGTTTACACACCGGACACTGGAGGAAAAGCGTATCTAAATAATTGAAAACAGCTTCAAAATCGTAGCACAAATACTCTAGATACAGGATGTGATGACCATAAACCCATCCCGCCTGCCCCAGATACCTTCGTTTTTTATATACCTGATAAGTGATTTTCGCCGACATTTTCACCCACAATGACGTGACTTAATGGTATTACCATGATGTTGCACTATGTGGAGAAAGTGAGAAAGCACTCCTGGGTTTTCTATAGCATGCGACACTGAAGGTTTTTTGACGAAACAAGTGGAAAAAATGGTCAAATTTTCAGAGGAAAGGTAATTTGTAATGTAAAGAATTCGTATAGGACGTCAGTTGACTTGAAAACGTATTAGAAAATATATAAAAACTGGAAAAAATTGATCGGTGTAGGTAACCTAAAAGTGATTATTTAACATGTGAAAGAAAGAAGTATATTTAACGTGTGAAAGAAAGGGGTAGAACAC
The DNA here is from genome assembly GCF_040183065.1 of Periplaneta americana. Taxonomy (NCBI): domain Eukaryota; kingdom Metazoa; phylum Arthropoda; class Insecta; order Blattodea; family Blattidae; genus Periplaneta; species Periplaneta americana. The sequence continues at coordinate 147,106,909 of NC_091128.1, forward strand.
TTCAAAATATAATACAAACGCCAAGAGAACCAAAACTAACCTAACCTGCTACAGATTCCTATATGCAAGGCGTAACTAAGCTAAGCTAACCTAACCTAACCTAACACAGATTCCTGCACTGGAGAAGTTATAAAAATTCAAATTGAAAGCTTCAGTGTCACGTGCTATAGAAAAGTCACATTCCTTTTCTTCACTATGGCCCAGGAAATTTACTTATTTCTTTGCTGTGATCCAGGGTAAATCACTCCTTTTTTCGCTATGGTCCAGAGTGAATTTGTTGCTTATTTATCTTTCTGGATATTGGCAGCACTGCAGTACACATTTCAAGAGACCTCTGCCAGATATTGCCATAACTGTTTATGTGTAATGGATAAATTGTGTAAAAAGTTTCTTGAGTGGAATTGTAAAAATGTAGGCGTGGAACGCGATATACACACACATCTATAAATACTTAATTTGTGCAGCTTGTATGTTTTTAAAGTTATTTCATTTGATCATGGAATAACACAACACAAATCGGGCTTCAGTCCCATGTGTGGTGTGTAAACAAGATCGGAGTTTCAATAATGTTTATAATCATCAATACACTTTCAAGGCTAAATCTGGAATGGTGTATGAATTTGAAATATCATGAGAAAAAAAAAACATAGGCCTACGTTAAACTTACGTGACAGTTGACAATTCTCAAGTAAAGGGAACCTGAGGATATTGGGAAGGCCCAAATGATCTCCAAAATTCCATTTTAGCCTTCATTAATATCATTTACAATGGCAATCCATGATATCTCTACAATAGGTTTGTTTAATTGGAAAATAAAAGGAATTGATCCTCGTCTAACACTTAAAAAATTCTCCACGTGGGCTCAGGGGTGGGGTTTGAGGTTTTGCTAACATTTGGCTTTTATAGAAGTTCGGATCTTCTGCTATCTACTACTAAAGTGCAGTCAGGATTTTACGTAGTAGATCAGACTGATGCTGCAGTTGTCCAGTTAGATTAACAACATTGAGTCCATAATCATTGGCACGACAGCCTTCTTCAAAAACTTCCTTCGAAAATTATCCATTTATGGCCTGACTCCTCCATTTCCTCTCCCCAAGAATCCCAGTATCAGCATTGTTCACACTATCCTTTCATCTCTTCTCGATCTTCTAAATCTTTTTTTTTTTTTCTGTCTGGTCTCAAAGATTCTTATTCGATCAGCCTTCATTCTTATCATATGTGTGCATGCGCGCGCGCATTTTTTTTTTCCTTTTTGTAAGACAGTCATGACCAGTATGGTAGATCAGGAATGGATTTTAAATCTTGTAAATTGTTCCATCTTGAATTTTGATGTTCACTTGGAGAATTATTGTGGTAATTGCTATTAATTTTCCTTTTGATAACTCGCTTTATGGATTCATATGAAAAATTTTAGTTCTTCTTTACATTTATTCTAGTTCCTTTCTCGGCCAACATATCAGCTTTCTCATTACCATATATTTCACAGTGGGCTGGGATGTATTGGAGAACTAAGGTCTTATTTAAATTTTGAATCTGCCTTAACATGTAATGCATTTTCTTAATTTTTTCTGATTTGGGAACAGTAGTTGTACTAACTTGCCTGGATTGCAGCTTTGGAATCAGATAAGAGAACTATAATTTAATTTTTTCTAATTTAGGAAAAGTATATTATTTATATATTATCTAATGTACCGAAGTACATATGATATTTCCATGCAGATATTCTGCGTCATCATACGATGAAAGAGTAATGGGACGGAGAAAAATTCTCTCCAGTGCCGGGATTTGAACCCGGATTTTCAGCTCTACATGCTGATGCTTTATCCACTAAGCCACACAGGATACCCACCCCAGCGTCGGACAGAATCGTCTCAGATTAAGTTCCAACTCATGGGTTTCCTCTAGTGGCCGCCCTCTGCCAACTAGTCACTCATAACGAGTGCACCTCAGCACATGTGTGGACTTGTCCTACGTTCATAGACATCTATGACGTAGTGCAGAGGGCGGCCACTAGAGGGAACCCAAGAGTTGGAACTTAATCTGAGACGATTCTGTCCGATGCCAGGGTGGGTATCCGGTGTGGCTTAGTGGATAAAGCATCAGCACATAGAGGTGAAAACCCGGGTTCAAATCCCGGCGCCAGAGAGAATTTTTCTCCGTTCCATTACTCTTTCATCGTATGATAACGCAGAATATCTGCATGGAAATATCATATGTACTTCGGTACATTAAATAATATATATGATATGCATAGACGGCGCTTATTCCGTCGGATCCCGGCCAACTAGTCACTCATAACGAGTGCACCTCAGCACATGTGTGGACTTCAGTCCTACATTCATAGACATCTATGACGTAGTGCAGAGGGCGGCCACTAGAGGGAACCCAAGAGTTGGAACTTAATCTGAGACGATTCTGTCCGATGCCGGGGTGGGTATCCAGTGTGGCTTAGTGGATAAAGCATCAGCACGTAGAACTGAAAACCCAGGTTCAAATCCCGGCGCCGGAGAGAATTTTTCTCTGTTCCATTACTCTTTCATCGTAGGAAAAGTAGTTGTACTAACTGCCTGGATTGCAGCTTTGGAATCATATAAGAGAACTATATTTTTGCATTTCTGTAACCAAGGAAAAACAATGTTTACAATGTATGTGTACTTATTTTATGTAAATTTATGCAAAATCAATTATATCTACTTACACTATACCATGTTTAAATTATGTTAAATGTCTTACTTGTAGGATTATAAAGAATGTCCGTTTTGTAGAATCCAGAAAACCAAAGTGCAACTTCTTATTTGAGAATATGTTAATGATTTGATGCATGTATGCCTATGTATTTTAAATATTAGTTAAAATGAAAATTAACTATGAACAGTAATATCATTCACAACATGTATAATGGAACAGTATGTGTTATTTACGTTACTAATTTTTTCATTTCCTTTTCGTCTAAATAACATCTGCTATATTGTGCAATGGTATAACTTGTAAGTGTATTTGTATTATTTAGGCTCTGTTTGTTCTCTTTTCAGCTGGATTTGCATTTGTTACAAGTTATATTTTTTGTTGTATTTCTTTCATTTCAGGCATTGCGATAAGTGTGTCACCTCCAAAACGTGGCAAGATTGTACACGAAGGTAATTTTGGGGTAAAAAGAGGCAGTTATTCACCTTGTACGTCACCACAGCTGGCAACAGAGATTCAGTTGAATACATCACCTTCATACACAACTTCCTCCAAAAATGAATCTGAGAATTATTTTTCCCCAAGACGTTTATTTGCAAGGGGTATGTAATTATTTTAACCTTTTAATTATTTTTGGATTCTGAGTGTGCTTATTAGTAGAACACACAAGTTTCAGAATTGTTTAGGACAACATTAATTCATAACTTGTGCTATAGTCCATTGAGGGCCCGGACTCCTCCAATATTTTTAGTCATTCTGTCCTGTCCTTTGCCAGTCCCCTCCACCTCCTAACTCCAACCTTCCGTAAATCATTCTCCACATCTTGCAACCACCTAATCTTGGATCTTCCTCTTCCTCTTGCTTCATACAATCCTCGCCTGGGTAACATAGAGTCTGGCATCTGCTAAATATGGCTTAACCATCTAAGCCTTCCTCTTTTAATAGAGGATATTATGTTCGGTTCTCCAAACATCTCCATCAACTTCCAGTTCTATTCACAAACTGTCCATTTATAGTTCTAGTTAAAGTTCTGCTACTTACAGACCTGTTACTAAATCTACGTATTACTCTGTGAAAAGATTTATTAAATCTACATACTTAGACTTCAACAAACAAAATTTAATAATACAATCCCAAGGGAAAAAATGGAACTCTCTGCATCAAAATCCACAGTTAATTCCCGATTTACCACGAAAATCGTCTGTAGCTGCATTTAGATTGGCAACAGGCCATGATTGTTTGGCCAAACACCTGCATAGAATTGGAATATATCAGACCCCTAACTGTCCATTGTGCAACTCAAACCAAGAAATAGATTCGGAACATCTCAAAATCTGTGCTTCAGTGGCTGGTCATGATAATATCTTTCAAAAAAAATATTGGAGTGCAAGAGGTCAAATGACTTCATTGTCAAATGCCTGGCATTAGAAAACAACAACATTGTTCTAGGTCCATATATCTTTCTCAGAATCTTTCTTTCCCATATTGCCAGCATATTTTCTTTGTTTTGTTAACGTCCAGATTTCGCTTGTATACACTGGTCATAATATAGTTTTATAAACAATTTTTTTGGCATACCTAGATAAGGCATTGAATTACTTTTTCAAGGGCATAGAAATATCTGTTGCCAGCCATTATATGTGCCTCTATTTCCAGTGATATATCATTATTAGTATTTACCATCGCACCCAGCTACTTAAAGGTCGTGTGCAATTATCAAAATTATGTTGAAACTGAGTTATTCTCTGTCTCTCCATTGACCTTTTGGAGAATTTCATAATATTTTGTTTTGGATTCGTTTATTTCCAATTTTTTTTAGTGTCTCTTCAAATTCCTGTAGAGCCCCTCATAAACATTTTTTCTTTCGTTTTCGGAATTATTCAGTTATTGCTTTACTCATTTTAGTTTCCCTTGAAAATGGAGGCAGTGTCTTAACGGTTTTTCCCTTTCCCTCCACCGTATGTAGATTTGTTTGTGTATACCATGTTTTAAATATCTAGAAATAGAAGTGGAGTAATGGTTAGCGCGTCTGGCTGCAAAACCAGGTGGCCCGGGTTTGATTTCCAGTTGGAGTAAGTTACCTGGTTGAGGTTTTTTCCGGGGTTTTCCCTCAACCTAATTTGAGCAAATGCTGGGTAACTATCAGTGCTGGACTCCGGACTCATTTCATTCAGGTGCTAAATAACTTGAGATGTTGATACAGCATTGTAAAATATCGCAATAAAAAATAAAATTCACAAGGGGTTAAGTTAGATTGAAGAACACTCACATTATTACTCATAATTTTTTAATACTTGCAAGAAAGTATAAGTGTTTGAGTTATATATTTGAAGTATTTCTTATTCCTCAGGATCGGCATACCAACAGATACGTCAGGCTTTTCAAAGTTCTACATCAACAAATATGCCAGGACGTGAGGAACATCTGAAGAAGTTGCAAACATTTTTGCATAATCACTTAGCAGATGGTAGTTCAGGCACACTTTATATGTCTGGTCCTCCAGGCACTGGAAAAACTTCATGTCTGTCCAAAATTACGGATGTTCCTGAGGTATGATATGAAAGTACACATAGTTATTATGTTTTTAATAAGTTAATGCAGTATAGCTCTCTGTAGTTTCATATACAGTGATTCCTGCTTAAGACTTTTTCAATGGACCAACCAGTACATGTAAACTTCTTGCAAAGGAAAACATCTTAGAAGGGTAAACTAAAATTACTACATAATCACTATCAAAATTGAAAGAAGTGTATTGATAAATAATTTGGGAATTCCTGAAATTGTAACTGTGTAATAACTAGAGTCCTGCGTTTGGTTACTTTGAATATAAGCTTGGTACAGAGAGCAAGTTACGAGTCAATAGTTGATGCTGCAGTCTCTCCCTGCACGCCCTGGTATTGTGTTTTGACATCTATGTGTGTACTTGTGTCTATAAGTCGGTTCACAACAGCAATAGTCTCATGTACAGATCCAGAAACAAAATTTGGGCCAACTGAAACTTGGAAAATTCAGGTGGCCCAAATTTTGTTTCTGCATCTGTACAAAATACCATTTGAATTTAATAAAAATAATAACGAAGTATTTATTTAAAGGCAGCTTATATACAATAAAATAAATTTTTTACTATGGTTAGACAAAACTAAAAATTTTCAGGCGCCAGTCAGCCCTTTTATTTTCGGGAGTAGGCTAACACACATGCCCACACATGCAATGAGAAAAACATTTGAGCTAAGATGATACATTCACTGAAACATATTAAACAATATTAAATGTCTGTGCAATGCAAAAACACACCATCAAAGATGCTCTGCACTCTCTACTGAAGCTATGTTGTGACAATATCTTGAGATATGCAACAAAATTTGTAATGATGTTAATCTAAGAAGCATATTCGAATTTCTTCCTACAACCACTTTTGTTAACATTATGTATTAGTCGTAGCCATAAAAGAAATTGAAGTCTTAAAAAAAATTTGATCTCAATAAACATTTCAGGCACCCCTGACTAATTCTAAATCCTTTTATGCGTGTATGAATGTCTACAAAAAAAGTTAGGTTCACAACTTCTCTTTCAGTGGCCAACTTTTAAAGTGTCTTTTTTGTACAATTCTGATCATTTTCCCATTTCGTACTTTAGACACAAAGTCACTAGATGGTATCATCATCTTTTGCACTGAAAATCTGCAAAAAGCATTTTTCCCGCTTGGTCATCCGGTGTTATCTACATTGCAAATAAGGAAATAAATATGTTAATATTACGTTTTTATTCCTTTCAGTTTAAAAATGGCTATAAAATCATCAGTGTTAATTGTACTTCCATGAAGTCATCAGGTTCAATTTTTGCAAGAATTGCTCAAGAACTTTGCCTGAAAACTTCAAAAACTAGTGAAAAAAATTATTTAACAATGATTGAGAAGTATTTGGCTTCCAACCGTAAAATGATGTAAGTATAAAGCATGCATATACTATTGCTGGTTCTGAATATTATATTTGTAGTTCTTTAAAATTTATTTTATTACGTTTATCTCTTTATTTCATAATTTTCAGTCTATTGATTCTTGATGAAATTGACCAACTTGATAGCCGGAAGCAGTCTGTTCTGTACACAATATTTGAATGGCCATCAAGATCTGGTTACAGAATAGTGTTAATAGGAATTGCTAATGCATTAGACCTTACTGACAGAATATTACCACGTCTACAAGCTCGCCTTGATCTTAAGCCTCTTCTACTTCACTTTGCACCATACACAAAAATGGAAATTGTAGACATCATTACCGAGAGGTTAAAAGAGGTAAGAGATTATGTAAGGTTAAGTTAATGTACCATAACCTAAGAAATTGTTCAGGTCCATAAATATTTGTGCCATCAGTTTCATCTTTCATTCAATTTCAAATTGTACAGTGAAACCTGTTCAAGACGGAAGTGACATGGTCCTAATTTTTTTTTCCGTTGTGGACAGGTTTCCGTATTATTCAGGTGTGACATTAAAATGGAATATTTTGTCATTCATATACATGAAAAACAAAATGGCATGCCGCAAACTGCAAGAAGTACAAAATATTCCGTTTAACACTCGTCACATTAAATCAGCTTTCTGTCGCTTATTATGTTGGTGAATCATCTTGTTAAAATCTCATTTTCTGTATAAATATTATCGTAACTCACTCATTAGTCATTAAACTTTACTAAAGTTTACTAATCTCATTCTATTTAATATCTAACACTATACTCTAATACTGTACTGCATATCACTGCACATTATTAATTAATTGGACTGGAAGCCATCTATTAGAAGCCTTGAATTCTGGTTTATTTAATTTCTTTCCCAGTTCAATAGCTTGCTTTGCGGAACAGATCCAGAAATTGGCTTGTTCTTTGAAAGGTCATGAAGAACCCACTCTCTCAACAGTTCATTATTTCCACATAAAGAGTTGCTTTCTGGTTCCTTTTGTGTCACCAATATTGGCCGCACGCCACTCACTCATTATGATCATTATTTTTTAAAGTGTCACACCTGAGTTTTCCACAACTGTACTTCAATATTATTTCACATAGACTTTGTTTCTAATTTTCCTTTATCTCGATAACTTTTACTTCATCACTTAATGTTAATGCCACATTTTATGCAACTTTTTTCTTTTACCTGGAAATCACTACACTTGCGCTCTGTTTAGCTATGACAGTATACGGGTGTGAAGCATTGAAAATCTTTGAAGGGACTCTTCTGCCTAGTCAACAGGGTAATAAAATTTATGACCGACAGGCCAACACACCCTCGTACCCTCTACAATTTTGCAAAGAAAACTTTTTATCTTAGTGACCTACATATTTCGTATATTCCTTGAAATTACTCGCTGTTTCAAAATATAGTTACAAAATATAGTGTGTGTCCAAAATATTGTTTCCGTTTTGAACAGTAGCAGACAGTTTCTGTTTCCGCATTGGACAGTTTCCGTTTTATTCAGGAAAAATTACACGTAATACATACAAATTTCGCCGGGACCAATAAATTGTTCCGAAATAGACAGGATTCCGGATTGTTCAGGTTCCGAATTGAACAGGTTTCACTGTATTAACAATAAACTAGGTCTTATAATAAATTAATATGTTCTGGTATTATTGGTTTCTGTTTCGCTCTTTGCTATATTATTTACTCTCTCCATTTGCTTCAAAATTGTGTTTCAAACAAAATCAGTGATTAATTCAAGGGGTGCCTCTAGGGGAGGGATGACTTTTCAATAACTAATATAACTAACGATCGTGATTGGTTGAAATTTAAACTGCTGATTTTTAGTCTTGATTGTTAAGAGTTAAGAAGTCAGGTGTGCTGTATTTTTATGGTATAGTTTTCAATGTCAGTGTTGTTTAGAAAATAGGCCTATAATAATTTTGTTTAGTAAAATAATTATAGCATACACGAGGTGTGTTAAATGTCTAACCTTAATTTTTCCCATGTAAACAAATGAAAGACAGGAGGTATCCTTCAGTGGAGATGTTAGGGAACATTCATGCAAATGCGTGAATTTTTTCCTCATTAATAGCCAATATACATGTTCATGAAATTAGAAATAGTGAACAAATTAATATTCCATACTGTAGATTACATAAAACTAGTACAAATTTTTCTGTCATGGGGATGAAATTATATAATAAGCTTCCCAGTCAATATTATAAGTTACCAACCAATAGTTTCGAAGCTAGATTTTATAATTGGCTTTTAATTAATCCTTTCTACTCTGTAAGTGAGTTTAACATAAATTCACACGAAATTGTTTTTTAATAAATAAAGTTATTTAGATTAGTTACAATTATTATTCTGTTGCTGAGTTTTTCAACACATATTTGTATGAAATTGTATTTTAATAAATAAGTTTAATTGCAATTTAGTTAGTTTTCTTCAATTTAAAAGTTTCAAATTATTTCATGTTTTCATTGTATTACTTAAATTTTACTGTTTCTATTATTAGTGTTTTTTAAAATGTATTTATATGTTTTTTCAATGTATTCTGACGAAGCCTAAAACTGTATGTCTGCCAAATAAATTGAATTGAATTGAATTGAATTGAGTGCGTCAGTCCCTGACAGTTGGCCTATGAGTGAGGAAGAGAAGTGAGTGCCTGTCTGATTGTCAAATGACAAAACGACGTGAGCAGCAATATTGCATCAAAGCTTGGCGATAACCAAGTGCAAACCATTCACAAGATTCAACAGGCTTTTGGGAACGATGCCACGAGCATCTCATGGATAAAAATGTGGTACAACCATTTTAAAGATGGCCGAACATCAGTGGACAGCAAATTGCATCCCGGTAGGCACTCAACATGCCAAAATGACAATGTCATTGACCACATATAGACTTGGTCATGCAGGATCATCGTATCACAGTCTAAGAACTTGAAAAACGAGGTGGGGGTAAGCATTGGTTTGATACATTCAATTTAGACCAGAACTGTGGACAAGGGCATCTTGGCAGCTATATCACAATGTACCTGCCCATTCTTCGCATCTGATTCATACTTTCTTGACCAAACACAGCTTTCCTGTGGTTTGTCAGGCTCCTTACTCACCCGACATTGCTCTGTGTGATTTTTGTTTGTTCCCAAAGTTGAAAATGCTGCTGAAAGGGACCTGATTTCAATGAAGAGAAGACATTATGCGAAACGCGACTGTCCAGCTAAACATAATTCCTAAAGATATGTTCCAGAAGTGCTGCCAGCAATGATGGGACCACTGTGAGAAGTGTGTGCTTTACCAAGGAGACTATTTTGAAGGAGATTAGAGTAAATATATTGTGCGTGATGTATTTTTGTCGACCAAAGATTCGATATTTTTTTTAACACACCTCGTATAAACATAAATATTTCGGTATATGATTACAAAACAACAGACATTGTTTATTTTTCTTGGAGAAAAAAAAAAGAAAAGAAAAAGACGAATCGATGGAAAGTGCATACGTTGCATTTAATAAAAATTCTCAATTGACTTTAAATGAAGATGAAATCTGTGAACTGGTATTTCATCTGTGTTATCTTCATCTAGTGCTATTAGTGGTTAGCCAATGAATAAAATGGTTGGATGCAAAATCAAATTTAAAAATGATGAGGAACTAAATTCAATATGATAGGTTGTATTTAACTCATACTCAGAGTGGTGCATTTTGTAAACAGGGTGAGATGCATTTAAATATGACCCCGAAGCTCTTCAAAACATGGGAGAGGGGAGAGGGGTATAGATATCATTGTCCTTTAAAAACTTCCGAAAAAGTACTGAAGACGCACTCGTCTAATTTAATACTTACTGGCTTTTAAGGAACCCGGAGGTTCAGTGCTGCCCTCACATAAGCCCGCCATTGGTCCCTATCCTGAGCAAGATTAATCCAGTCTCTATCATCATATCCCACCTCCCTCAAATCCATTTTAATATTATCTTCCCATCTACGTCTCGGCCTCCCCAAAGGTCTTTTCCCCTCTGGCCTCCCAACTAACATTCTATATGCATTTCTGGATTCGCCCATACGTGCTACATGCCCTGCCCATCTCAAACGTCTGGATTTAATGTTCCTAATTATGTCGGGTGAAGGATACAATGCGTGCAGCTCTGCGTTGTGTAACTTTCTCTATTCTCCTGTAACTTCATTACTTTTAGCCCCAAATATTTTCTTAAGAACCTTATCCTCAAAAACCCTCAATCTTTGTTCCTCTCTCAAAGTGAGTGTCCAAGTTTCACAACCATACAGAACAACCGGTAATATAACTGTTTTATAAATTCTAACTTTCAGATTTTTTGACAGCAGACTAGATGACAAAAGCTTCTCAACCGAATAATAATAGGCATTTCCCATATTTATTCTGCGTTTAATTTCCTCTCGAGTGTCATTTATATTTGTTACTGTTGCTCCAAGATATTTGAATTTTTCCACCTCTTCGAAGTATAAATCTCCAACTTCTATAGTTCCATTTCGTACAAAATTCTGATCACGAGACATAATCATATACTTAGTCTTTTCGGGATTTACTTCCAATCCTATGTTATTACTTGCTCCAAGTAGAATTTCCGCATTTTCCCTAATCGTTTGTGGATTTTCTCCTAACATATTCACGTCATCCGCATAGACAAGAAGCTGATGTAACCCGTTCAATTCCAAACCCTTTGTGTTATCCTGGACTTTCCTAATGGCATATTCTAGAGCGAAGTTAAAAAGTAAAGGTGATAGTGCATCTCCCTGCTTTAGCCCGCAGTGAATTAGAAAAGCATCAGATAGAAACTGGCCTATACGGACTCTGCTGTAAGTTTCACTAAGACACATTTTAATTAATCGAACTAGTTTCTTGGGAATACCAAATTCAATAAGAATGCGTCTAATTTAATAGGTGAGTAATTATTACTAGTATTAAATTAGTCTGTTTATGTGAAAGGGGCATTTACACCGGTTTTATGTGACAAATTTATATATATATATATATATATATATATATATATATACATATATAAGTGCCTATAATAGTATTTAAAAAGAATATAAACGAATGAAAGCTGTATTTCTTCAATTGACCCCATTTTTCTGTGTTCCTTTTAAATTGCCTCTTTTATTAGGTAAGATCTTAATTATTGCTTCTTTTACAGACGATTCCACCTCCTCCCAGTATAGTATAAATGTTCCTCTCTCCCACCTGGGAAAAAGTTTCTGAATTCAACACTGAATGGAATGTTTATTAAGATGTACGATACTCGTTAAAATTACAAATTCTTGGAATACATGACATATTTTATATTTTATAGTGTGGTGTTTCTACAATGTTTCCACCAGCTGCTCTGCAGTTATTAGCCGGCAAGGTGGCATCGACATGTGGAGATGTGAGAAGAGCACTAGACATTGGCCGGAGAGTTATAGAATTAGCTGAGACCCAAATGTCCAGCCAAACAATGCCTCTTCAATCAAATCTGGACTTCGGTAAATAGATATTTCATTAATGAAAAAAAAATACGTTTAAGGGGACACGCTATTGAGTTTTCGTCAATTTTGGTCAATGTTAAAAGTTATTTTTTTTTACTAATGAACTGTATTGACTAGGAACAAACCCATGCACCATTTCATTGTAGGTAGTCTTGGCATCATTTTAAAAGTTCAAGAAACAAATTATCTTTATTTTAGACCCAGATATTTGTTTACTAAAATTATAAACACTTTTTGTATATTTTATTTTTTTCCGAGTACATTTTTCAACATAAAATTTTGAAAATAATTGTGCACATGTAACTCATCAACATCTATTCGATTTTAAAATTTCAAAAACTTACAATCAAAATTGTGGAGATTAGAAATCTCAGTAGCGTGTCCCCTTAAATGTTTTAGCTGTATTACATATTGTCTCAGTGTTTGGGAATTATTGTTTGTTCCCATTGTCAGCTATTCTCTCAAATGTTCATGATTACTCTGTTTTCCAGATGCTTTTTTTTTTAATTCCTGGCTACTTTTATTATCAGTGATTTGTGCAGTTGAATGTACGTATTATTTTATCAGTAAGTAATATTATTTTTGATGGAGAGATTAATGCTTTCACTTTTTTCTTGCTGTTAAATATAATTTTTACAAGAAAGACTTGAGTAGGAAGTTAGTTTTGCTATATAGATATATATAGAGGATTCCAGATTAAGAAAAAAAGCATTAATCTTATGGGCTGTATCTATGACTTATGCCTTTTGCCCGTCCACCAGAGAATTCTCAAATGCACAGTGAATGCAGAGTGTGAACAATGGATATTTTTGTACATATTGCATTGTTGAACTGCATTAACAGACAGTACTCATTGCACATTATCATATTACTTAGTAGATGATCCAGCTTGTCTGTTTTTCTTTTTTTAATCAGAATAAAATAGTATACAGAGCCATTGTTTTACCCAAATTCGTTTCCAGCAGTGCCATGGCGATAGGCACACATCACTTACATGCCGACACTCCAGTCCCCCTGTGGTCTGCGGACCGACATGACATACACGCGTTCTTATGCATCAAAATAAATTGGTTGAACAGACAAGGCTTAGTACCATTATTTTGAAAATTAAAATCGTGAACATGTTTAACATTCTTTATCTTTTCAAAGAAGCTGCTGAAATTGCTCTTTTTGTGCTTTGAGCAGATATAGCATCGTAAGAAATTTTCGTCCATATGTTGCAACTCTGCTGGCAAAATGTTGGCTATTTCTTCTCGTATTTTGTAGTTAATTGTTAAAATGTGATGTCTTCAACTTTTTTTTTCTTATCCAGTACCATTCCTGTTGTTTTGAATTTGTTGACTGTTTTATGAACTGTACATCTGTTAGATCAAATCCAGGAAAGCATTTCCGAAATGCTCTACAGCATGAGCAGGTGATTTGTTTTTTGTAAAGTTACAAAAAATGAGAAGCTTTTGTTCTGTACTAAATTTCTGCACCATAACTCACGCACTCACAACCCAAGAGAACTAAACAACACATCACGCTTCCCGATTGCCTTGCCTTGTTTGTAGCTGACCTTTCACATCGTACTTATCACTACGACATGTCTCGAAGCACAAGGAGAATAATTTCAAGAGCTTCTATGGAAAGGTAAGGAATGAAAGAACTTTCACAATTTTAATTTGCAAAATAATGGCAGGCCTACTAAGTTAGCCTTGTCTGTTCATCCTATTTAACTCGATACCTAAGAATGTGTGTCGCATTGGTGTATCAACTGCTGATCATGCAGGGACTGGAGTTTGGCAGGCAAACGGTTTGTGCCTGCAGCTATGGTCAGATAAAATGACAGCTCGGTACTTGAAACTTGATTAATATTCTTTTATGCTTCATAGTTTTAATGAGAACATATTCTTATTCATTTTCAGCAGGAAGTACAAGTCCCAGGAAGTCTCCTAGAAAAAATTCTCAGTTGGAGACAATAGGTCTGAAGGAGGTCATGACAGTGCTGGGCAATGTGTATGGTACGTCACAGTCTCTTGTGACTGACTGTGATGACAGTTTTCCATTGCAGCAGAAGGTGTTGGTTTCTGTGTTGCTGCTTATGCTGAAGAAAGGACGTAACAAAGACATCACCATTGGAAAGGTATATAATATATAATGCTAGTTTCTTGTAAATATTCTTTTATTATTTGTGGTTAATTTACAGAGGTGAATAGAATAAATGAGTAATTTTATACAGTTGTCCTTGAAATATTGTGTAACGTATAGATTACTATGAACTATTTTGAGTATAAAGTAATGTATGTATGTATTTAATGCTCAACCAGTTTGATTCAACATCATTTGGTTTCTGGCATACCAGTACAGAGTTCCTAGAGCAGCATTTCTCAAACTATGGTCCGCGGACCACCTGTAGTCCTCGAGGTCTGCCCTTGTGGTCCTTCAAAAAAGACAGAAGAAAAATCAAAATTCAAACGAATTGCGTATCAGACTATATAGCTGAAAATCTCAGAGTTTGTAAATGACACATGGCAATCGCCTTTCAATTTTTCTCCCAGTACTGACATTTTATGAAATTTATTTACTCTACCCGTCTATTGACTTCCTACTCTACTCTCAGCAACAAAAGAGAGATTTAAAGTACTATGAACGTGGTGGTTCTCGCTATCTTTTCCCTGCACATCTGACGTTGTGCCTGTAACCCAGTTAGGGACCACTCGAATTCATAACAGGACCAAAGTACCGAACCTTTTCATGTATTTATGACTTTCTTAATAGTTTGCACATTGAAATGGTCACGTACTGTACGTCTTACACCAATAATAGAACATGCAAAATTGCATCTTTACTTGTTGAAAATCGGGCATGTTTCTGCATTCATTTTTTTTTATTTATCTTTTTGCAGATGACGATATAAGAAATTTCCTTGTATTAACATTAACTTAATTAGTTAATACTAAGATAAAATTAATTGAATTGAATTAATTTTAATTAATTATTTCTAGATTAAAATGTAAGTATATTGATATTAAAATATGCTACATAAATGATAAATTTGCTTTTGAAGGGAACAAGAGTAAGGTGGTCCGTGGAACTGTTCTGACTTTAAAAAGTGGTCCCCACTTCAGAAAAGTTTGAGAAACGCTGTCCTAGAGAATTTAAAATTTATACATTTTTTACAAACATTTAAATGTTTCCAATTCATAATAGAATTTTCCTCATTACAAACGACACACTGAGGTGATGGTAAATACCCAGTTTATATAAATACTCCGCCAGGCAGTTGTATCCTCTGGGAATCCTTATGGCAGCTACAGTCTCTTTACGCGGATGATCAGGAAGTATCTCTGACTTGTCAATAAGACCAGCTCATTTCTTGCCATCACTCTTTGTTTGAAGATCTGAGAGAAACTCATTCTTAAATGAGCGGTTAACTAATCGTTTAAAGTTGTGATACGAAAGTTGGGAGGTCGTTCGTAACGAGTGATAAAATATTAATAATAATAATAATAATAATAATAATAATAATAATAATAATAATAATGTTAAATTTAAATGCTTCAGTGGTTCATATGGTTTAGATTTCATGGACTAGATTTAATGGATTTCGTGTGTATAATGAATTTTAGATACATAATTAAGTCTTATAAATGTAGTATTATGTGTACCTGGGTACATAAAATTATTATGAAATTTAGGTCCCTTGAAAGGATATTTGTAGGAATCACCCAGTTTAAGAAAACTTAAGTTGTAAACCAATTTTTTGTGTTTCAAACTATCAAAGAAAACAGTCCGTAAACTTAAATAAGTTTAACTGAAAGGCATCACACAATATGTTTTAAATGTTAGCTATTGGAAACCAGCTTAATGAATGCTTCTGTTACACTTAAGGCATTCTCTGGAACAAGAACTTAACTGCAAAATCTCGAATTTGAGATAGTATCAGACATTTTAGATCTCTTATAACAGTATTGGACAAATGTTTCTAGAGGGTGCTTTTTTTGTTGAAGGGAAGTAATATTTTGTCAAGAGAGAGATGTGTTATTAGGAATTCAGTATATGCTGAAAACGGAAAATTGATTTAACGTATGTTAAGTTGCTATTCCTGGGAATGCCTCAATTATTATATATATTTTTAAACATAATTTTATGTGCAAATCAAGCTGTAAAGTTGATTTGAATAATTTCGAAGGAAAAATTGTTCCGGGGCCGGGCATCGAACCGGGACCTTTGGTTAAACGTACCAGCGCTCTACCAACTGAGCTATCCGGGAACTCTACCCGACACCAATCCAATTTTTCCCTCTTTTTCCACAGACCTCAAAGTGGGCTGACAACCGTCAAGCAACCAACATTGAGTGCACACTAACTCTTTGTGACTTAAATTGTTATGAATTATTCAAATCAACTTTACAGGGATTTATACTCGAAAGCTTGATTTGCATAATACACGTCACTGTTCATTAACAGTAAACCACAATTTAAGTCACACAGAGTTAGTGTGCACTCAATGTTGGTTGCTTGACAGTTGTCAGCCCACTTTGAGGTCTGTGGATATTGAGGGAAAAGTTGGATTGGTGTCGGGTAGAGTTCCAAGGTAGCTCAGTTGGTAGAGCGTTGGTACGTTTAACCAAAGGTCCCAGGTTCGATGCCCGGCCCTCGGAACAATTTTTCCTTCGAAATTATTCAAATCAAATTTACAGAGAGTTATACTTGAAAGCTTGAGTTGCATAATACACGTCACTGTTCATTAACAGAAAACCACAATTTAAGTCGCACAGAGTTAGTGTGCACTCAGTGTTGGTTGCTTGACGGTTGTCAGCCCACTTTGAGGTCTGTGGATATAGAGGGAAAAATTGGATCGGTGTCGGGTAGAGTTCCCGGGTAGCTCAGTTGGTAGATCGTTGGTAAGTTTAACCAAAGGTCCCATGTTCGATGCACGGCCTCAGAACAATTTTTTCTTCGAAATTATTCATAATTTTATGTTTCAAATTAAAGTAATTTCATTAGGATGTACGAGATCACATGTCTTTAAAGTTTCCAAATGTGAGCTATTGAAAAAAAAATATTGTAGTCTTCCACTAATTTGATATATTTTAATACACGCAATTTTATGCTTTCAGCTTCATGAAGTTTACTGTCGAGTATGCAGGAAGAAGAATTTCCTCGCCATAGATCAAGCAGAATTTGTTAGCTTATGTCAGCTTGTTGAAACAAAGGGTATCTTGAGGATTCAAAGACGTAAAGAATCCAGATTATCAAGAGTGAGTCACTTTTTGCATTAGATAATGATGCTTATTAATAATAAGTTATTATACAGTATTACCTCAATATAGGGGATTTAAGTTTAGAGTACTTTTCAGTTTTGCATACATATTTTAATCCCCCATCTAAAATCCCATACATTATAATGCAAAGATATTTCATTTTCATGTTTTATTTAGTTGTGATCATTTCATTATTACATACGGGAAAGTTTAAAGTTGGCAGTATATTCTTTTAACTGTTTTATCTTTACTTCATTTAATGTTGGTTGCAGATTTTTATGTACTATGTGTATCTGTTTTTATTTTGAAGATGTTGGCTGGAAACTTAGTATTGTATGTAAAGTGTAGCACCTCACATGCATTTGGTCTTTGTCCTGTGTTTTTCTAGCAAGAATGATTGATTCTCAAGTCACTGCATGAACTTCAGTGGTTTATAGGAGATAAATTAATTATTGAGAAAAATAAACTAAACTAAAATCACTAATTTCTTCAAATTTTACTATTGTTTGTACTATGTACTATGTGTATATTTGATGTAGATAATAACTTTTTTTTAACTTCAATAATTTCATTGCATGACATTTTAAAAATTGAGTGATATGTATATTGCTTATAGTTTTGTATAGGCATAGCGTGTAACTTTTTGTTATTGGAATCATTCCTATAAACTTTTCCTACTAAAAATTACTGCAGGAATAAACTCTTGTAAGTGTGGGTCAGACTTGGTATGTATGTATGTATGTATTACTTGAAAATAGAGAAATTGTTTTACTGAAAATAGACTACTGTTCCTTCAACATCTAATATTACGTTTATTTTCTGGCTCAGTTTTTTATATTAATAATAAAATGTGTTGAAAACAAAAGAATCACGGCACAAAATATTTTATTACTTCGACTTTTGTTAGAACAATCATTTCATTACAATTCCTTCTGTCATAACTGAAAGATATTGCACAAACTACAGAGGAATCAGTCTCCTAAATAGTGGATACAAAATTTTCTCAAGAATAATAGCTCTTAAGTTGGAAGCTCACTACAAATCTCTCATTGGTGAAGAACAAAACGGTTTTCGAAAAGGCAGATCTTGCGCAGATAGATATTTTACTTTGAAAATTTTGATCGAAAAACATAGGGAATTTAATAAAGAAACTCACTTTGCTTTTATTGATTACGAAAAAGCTTTTGACCATGTTGATAGAAATAAGCTCTTTCAAATTTTGGCAGATGATTCAGTTCCAAACGCAGTTATAAGAACAATTTACGAATTATATAACCACAATATTATCAAAATTACTATTGGATCAGAACATACCGAATGGAGACCAATAATCTGTGGAGTTCGTCAAGGATGCCACCTCTCACCACTTTTATTCAATATATACATCAACTCCATCATCAGACATTGGCGACTAACAATTCATGGAAACATCCCGCTCTTCCGAAATTGTACTCTAGATACATTATTATAATATGCAGACGATCAGGTTCTTTTTGCTACAAATGAAGGCGAGCTGCAATACTCAATACATCACCTGAATATAATAGCACAAAATTTCAATATGAAAATTTCCCTAAACAAAACAAAAATTATGGTGTTCCAAGGTAAACAGCCAGTTAGGAGTAAAATTTGCATTGGAACCCATACGTTAGAACGGGTAAACTCATTTAAATATTTAGGTTATAATTTGACATATTTACCTGTTACTGATATATCTGAAAATATTCAACATTTTAATGGTGCCTTAAGAACCATCAACCAGGTTTTCACAACCACGAAAACCCAAAAACATACCAGGTTAAAAGCATATAAAGTTCTAGCAAGACCTGTTCTCATGTATGGTAGTGAGGCCTGGACTGTCCGAAACTCAGATGTTCAACGCCTAACAACTGCGGAAATGAGATTTCTAAGGAGGACTGCCGGCTACAGCTTGCTTGATCACAAAAGGAATGAACTAATTAGACAAGAATTGAAAATTACACCTATTTATGAACATCTCAACCACTATAGACAAATATGGCTTAACCATGTCAATAGAATGGACCGTTGTTCCAGACTCCCAAGACAAATTCTCCGCTATATACCACATGGAAGACGATCTTTGGGACACTCCCTGAAAAGATGGACGGAAACAGTAACAGGCCACTAGGCCTAATACCTGCTAGGACGATGATGATGATGATGATGATGATGACTGAAAGATTGTTTCAACAAATAGCGATCTTTCTATTAAAACAAGTTTAATCAGTTTAAGAAAATTATCGAAAAATACTAGATTATGACACATTTTCAACTTCACAACACGAACTTAAATTTATACATTGTCCTTTTTAATGATTGTCTAAAAAGTGTTTATATATACGTGCCATTGATTCATTGTCTTTAATATTTCTCATTAGATTTGTTTCTTTACACAGGTGTGCCTGGAGTGGGATGAAGAAGAAGTGTGTGCAGTTCTGAAAGACAAACAGTTGTTGGCATCTATATTAAATGATACGTCATGCTTGTCTTGAAGCTGCATAGACCACTTGAGCACTGATTCTCGGTAAAATAAAATTAAATGTACCGGTATCTCAGGAACAGATGCAAGAAGTTGAGTACCTATGACTATAGTATTTTAAGTATAGGACAAAGTATTTTCAAAGACATTTAGGCTTAATTTAACTCTAGTGAAATTTTGGAATGAAAATTTAACGTTTGATATAATTGAATTTTGTTCTTATTTTATCTGATAGAAAATATCTTTAAATACATTGAGTCTTAAATGGATACACACACGAAGATATACTAGCATTGAATATGTGGGCAATATGTTGAGGTATGCAACCTACAATTTGTTTCAACGTACACAATTTTATAATGGATTATTTTGCTACAATTAATTTATGACCGCTTTTTATTTTATAATTGGTCAGATAATAATAGTACTACTGAGAGTTGTAATATGAGAATTTTACCTCTCTGTCTCCAGAAATGTTAATGACGAATGTAGAATTATTTATGTCTTAACTTATTTATTTATTCATTCATTTAATATTTTTCAGTTCTGAATTTTATAGGCTTAACTGTCCAATATTTTGTTTTATGTTAAACTGCAGAGAAGAGTAAGGAGTCATGGTGAAGATATTTCAAGATACAATAGTAATTTCAGATTGCGTGGCAGTTATATATTAATAAAACTTGCCACCTAGTCGGATAAATAGTTCAATTAATAATTTTACATTGAGTCAGTATGTTTCACTTCAACATTAAAGTATGTTTTCAGTGGGAAGTCAAGTGTACCTCTGTAGTAAAACCCAAGCTGTCATTGACAAGTCACTTAACTGACAATACCATTTTGTACAATGTGACATCAGATACGCTATTTTTAAATGGAGGAAAATTAATTCGTTTTTTTAAAGTGCATTTTCAAGAGTTCTATCTGTGCTAGTTTCTATAGGTACTATTGGAAACTGTTTATACCAACTGAACTTTTTCTTTGCACATCAGTTGAGGATGCTTTTGAGTACGAGAATTTTAAGATTTTATATGAGATTGGTGGCGATTTGCATTTATTTTCTTCTTATACCAGTGACTGCTGTATGTATTTATTGAACATGTCTGCCAAATTTGTGTGCTGATTGCTGATAATATAGCCATAGTGTGCATTGATCTCTGCATCCTTGTGAGATATTTACATTAATAGAAAGACTGACAGACCAATGTGCCTACATTCAGTCACAAAATGTGAAATTGGTCAACCCTTGTTTATGTAGAATTTCATTTCTTCTTAATGCAGTTGTTAAAAAGTGTGATTCAGTTTCTCTAAATAAACAAGGATCTGTAATTTGAAATTTGGGTTACACCATTTGCTACAAAGATTTTTTCTTGAAACAACTAGAATACAGGTAAGTAATAAAAACCGTGTCATAACATTGCGAGAAATCAAGGCCAACTGTATAGAGAAGTTTGTAAAGTAATCATTACTTACTTTCTATTTGCTTTTTTTTTTTTTTTTTTTTTTTTTTTTGGGTGCAAGGGAACTTACAGATTTTTGGTCCAGGGAAAGTACTCTTCTTTATTTGTTGATAAAACACATTACCCATTTCAACTTGATATTTTGCATCAACATTTCCTGAGTTAGCACAATCTTTGGTCCATAGAAAATTATTCGGAATACATAACATAGCAGTCTTTGCTGATCTTCACTTGTTTCTCCTCTCTTTTGGTTCAAGGCTCCAGGTGTCACGTTCACTAATGCTGGAACAGTTTGCCTGTCTGTATTCTAGAGTTTAGCATCTTTCTTGATGTAATTGCTCAGCACTTAATCTGTGTATTGTTTGTTTAATTATCAAAGCAGAAAATATACTTGAGAAAGACATTATTGCAGGTCACTATGCAACTTTGTAGTGTACCTAATCTGTGATTATAATAACGTAAAATGTTAGATGTTGTAACAGTGTAATTTAAAGTGGACAGACCAGTACAGAACATGTGCAGAAACTAGTGAATCTTGCAAGAAACAATATTGCAATTACGATGAAAAGAATTTGAAATGCCAGTGATAAATATTTAGAGACTTGCTGAAAAATTCAACAAGGTAAATATAAAATGTGAACTAGGCTAATTCTTTTCTCCTTTTATCATTAGCAATTGTTTCACGTATTTTTGTTTAAACTTTTGAAGAATAAATTTGCAAAGCAAATAGGCTAATCTTTTATATCTTCAAATTATAGTTTTTCATTATGACTTTTCATGGGACATTTGAAAGTCTTATGTAGTTTCATAGAAAAACTTAAAATCTGCAAACGTTTTTACTGAAAAATTTTACAAATAAATGGACTGTATATAAGTAAAATATTACTTGTGATAATTAGAGCCCGGATTTATATGCATTAAAAGTTAATATTGTTAGTCTGTATAAAAGAATGCCCCTACTTTTAGATGCTATTCTTGTTGGTACTGTTAATGGACTTTAATCCTCCTAACCGCCACTTACAATCAGCATGTGGTTTAAAGCATTCACAAGGTTTGTGACTAAATTTTCTATTACATTTCAGTGTGTTCTGAACCAGACTCAGAAACCCTTAATTGACACCACATTCACTCAACTATTCTTAACTTTTAGTGCATATAAATGTGAGTTCTATTGATGGTGTTTAGGTAAAAAGGTTTAACCCTCAATTTTGAAATGTGATTTTTTGTTGCTGTAATTAGTGCAATTATTAAAAATTTAATTACAAAACGTGAAGATATGTTTTTGGACAATTATGTTTATATTATTTTCGCCTGTACAAGACCTTGGCGAGACCTGTACTTTGTTACGGCAGTGAGGCATGGACATTGAGGAAGAAAGACGAAAGCAGAATAACGGCTAATGAAATTAAATTTATGAGATATACAGCGGGATATACGAAATGGGATCACAAATGCAATGAAGATGTAATGGAAGAATTACAACTAGAACCTGTAATTAATCACGTAAAACATTATCAGAACAACTGGATAAATCATCTGCATCACACGCATAGAGATAGAATCCCAAAAGTCATGCTCCACTATTGTCCAAACGGGAAGAGAGCTCTCGGTTGTCCAAAGAAGCGCTGGATTGAAAATTCAACTGTGAGATCGTAACAGGCCATTTGGCCTAATACTTGAAGGGAAGAAGAAGAAGAAGTTTACATTATTTCATATAAAGTAACTAATAATAATGTGCTAAAATTTAATTATAGCTATTTCAGAAAAATGTTTCTGTTGTGGGATAAGCCCTTTTACCTGAACATCGTCGATATGCAAAATAGTGTTTTCACACAAAATGTAGTGACACAATGTAATTAAAGTTGAACTACGCTGTTCTTCCTAAGTCGTAACATTCATTTGTTGTTAAAAATTTGTTTCACACTTATTAGAACCAAATGTTTTTCTGCAAATGAATGTATGCCGTTTTCTAAGCTACATTTCCATTCTGATTAAAAGCTTTCCTGTACAATTGTCATCTCATTTAAAAATTTAATTTCAATTGAAAATGTAACAATTTTTGTGTGCAATGTAACACTTCAGCTATACATTTCTGTAATTAACTTTTTTTTTTACTTGGTATGTTATAAATACAGTGAGGTTAGTTGGAGACGCTCGAGTTTTGCAGGAGTGGTTCCCCGCCAAGATATGGCATGACCACCGGAAGTAGTGCTTTTGCATTCTCGGCGTGCACAAGCAATGATTGACACTGCAGTTTTGCTTTAGTTGTGTTTGAGAAGTTAGCAGTGAAAGTTGTAATCTTAGAAGTTTAAGTAAGTTTAATGTCCTCCATGTAGGCTACTGTTGTAATGACTTATTCATTACACGAACGTATTTCTCTATATAATGAATACATACGGAAACGAAAATCTTGTGCAGCGACAAGATGCAAATTTCGGGAAAAGTTTCCAGAGAGACCTGTTCCAGTTGCCAGTACAGTAAGAAGACTTTATAAGAAGTTCATGTGGACAGGTTCGGTAAATGATAAAAAACCGAAAAGAGAACGTCATGTTCTGTCGGAAGAGAAATTAGACGAGATTGGAGAAAGATTGGAACTCTGATGCTTAGCCAGGAAACTGGAATAAATAAAAGTTTTAACAGCCTCCAATTTTTATTTATGTCGTAGGCTTAGAAATCAAGTTTATGCAAGAAACCCACACTTCATAAACACGAACTTAAAGGAATATACGAGATGCAAATAACTTCTATCAGTGCTGAAACAGAATATAAGAGATGCAAATAACTTCTATCAGTGCTGAAACAGAAAATAAGAGATGGAAATAACTTCTATCAGTGCTGAAACAGAATATAAGAGATGCAAATAACTTCTGTCAGTGCTGAAACAGAATATAAGAGATGCAAATAACTTCTATCAGTGCTGAAACAATATAAGAGATGCAAATAACTTCTGTCAGTGCTGAAACAGAATATAAGAGATGCAAATAACTTCTATCAGTGCTGAAACAGAATATAAGAGATGTAAATAACTTCTATCAGTGCTGAAACAGAATATAAGAGATGCAAATAACTTCTATCAGTGCTGAAACAATATAAGAGATGCAAATAACTTCTATCAGTGCTGAAACAGGATATGAGAGATGGAAATAACTTCTGTCAGTGCTGAAACAGAATATAAGAGATGGAAATAACTTCTGTCAGTGCTGAAACAGAATATAAGAGATGCAAATAACTTCTATCAGTGCTGAAACAGAATATAAGAGATGCAAATAACTTCTATCAGTGCTGAAACAGGATTTGAGAGATGCAAATAACTTCTATCAGTGCTGAAACAGAATATAAGAGATGCAAATAACTTCTATCAGTGCTGAAACAGAATATAAGAGATGCAAATAACTTCTATCAGTGCTGAAACAGGATATGAGAGATGCAAATAACTTCTATCAGTGCTGAAACAGAATATAAGAGATGCAAATAAATTCTATAAGTGCTGAAGAACTTGCTAGAATGACTGCAAATTTCATAAAAAGATGTCAAATGTGTGTTGCAGTAAATGGAGGACATTTTGAGCAACGAATGTGATCTTGGTAAGTACTGTAACTTTTAAGCACTGTAACAGTAGGATTGTAGACCTAAAAGTGCTGGAGACGAGTGCGTGTCCCTCGCGGTAACCAACACATTTATAGCCAGCTGGCTCCGGACAAAAACCCTAGCGTCCACAACTAACCTCACCGTAGTTATGCAATTAGAATTGTCAGTGATTAAGACATTTGAAATTATTGTAAGGATGTACGATATCTTCGTTAAGATATGAGTGTGCACAGAAAAAAAGAGTGCATGTTTGTATGAATTTTTTGTTACTGAAATTTGAGGCAAACATCACAGTTGTATAACTTCTGTGAAAGGTGACAGCAAACTGATTTATTCCTTTGTGCAACCTTTCTAATAAGAAGGTACCACAACTTGGAAGAGAACTAAAATTAAGAACTATTGTAATTGAAATCTGTATAAAATATTTAAACAAATAAAGACAAAAAAAATAACTCTGTTTTCTTTATTACAAAATAGTGCATCTGTCAATGCCGTTTAATCATTGTGCGATCATATTTGACAATTTGTAATGTAGGTGACAATATTTGTCAAGACTAATGGTGCTTTTTACGGTCCATAGTGCCAGAGAGCATAGAAAAACAAAGATATTAAAAAAATGGTGAGTAATTTGAATTGCGACTTTGAAACCTATTTAAATGATTACCTGGTAGAGTTTATGGTCGTAAATAAGTGGTATAGTGTACCGTTTCTGTTTCATTATCAAGGGATGCATTATAAGGGAGTGGTATCTATATCGAGAATAAATCATAAGAGACTTCTGCAATTGCATTCCTTCAGAGTTTAGCTGCCGATATAAATGTGTAACCTTTCAGATTATGAATATATCGTTTCCAGTCTTAATAAACTGAAATTGTTTCTAATTTCAACAAGTTTTCAATCTAGCCTAGAGCATATGTATTTGATCTCGTTTAACTTTTAGTTTGATTTTGGTTTGAAGTTCAGGTTCCATTGTTTTTGCATCTATTTCATTTAATTTGTGTGTTACAGAGTTAATAGCTCCATATGTAGATGAAATTATTGGGGATCATCAGTGTGGTTTTAGGCATAATAGATCAACTATTGATCAGATATTTTGTATTTGACAGATAATGGAGAAAAAATGGGAGTATAAGGGTACAGTGCATCAGTTATTCATAGATTTCAAAAAGGCATATGACTCTGTTAAGAGAGAAGTTTTATATGATATTCTTATTGAATTTGGTATTCCCAAGAAACTAGTTTGATTAATTAAAATGTGTCTCAGTGAAACGTACAGCAGAGTTCATATAGGTCAGCTTCTGTCAGATGCGTTTCCAATTTACTGTGGGCTAAAGCAAGGAGATGCACTATCACATTTACTTTTTAACTTTGCTCTAGAGTATGCCATTAGGAAAGTCCCAAGATAACAGGGTTTGGAATTGAACGGGTTACATCAGCTGCTTGTCTATGCGGATGATGTGAATATGTTAGGAGAAATTCCACAACGATTAGGGAAAACACGGGAATTTTACTTTAAACAAGTAAAGAGATAGGTTTGGGAGTAAATTCCGAAAAGACAAAGTATATGATTGTCTCGTGACGAGAATATTGTACGAAATGGAAATATAGAAATTGGAAATTTATCTTTTGAAGAGGTGGAGAAGTTCAAATATCTTGGGCAACAGTAACAAATATAAATGATACTCGGGAGGAAATTAAATACAGAATAAATAGGGAAATGCCTGTTATTATTTGGTTGAGAAGCTTTTATCATCCAGTCTGCTGTCAAAAAATCTGAAAGTTAGAATTTATAAAACAGTTATATTACCGGTTGTTCTTTATGGCTGTGAAACTTGCACTCTCACTTTGAGAGAGGAACATAGGTTAATGGTGTTTGGGAATAAGGTGCTTAGGAAAATATTTGGGGCTAAGAGGGATGAAGTTACAGGAGAATGGAGAAAGTTGCACAACACAACTGCACGCATTGTATTCTTCACCTGACATAATTAGGAACATTAAATCCAGACGTTTGAGATGGGCAGGGGATGTAGCACGTATGGGCGAATCCAGAAATACATATAGAGTGTTAGTTGGGAGGCCAGAGGGAAAAAGACCTTTAGGAAGGCCGAGACGTAGATGGGAAAATAATATTAAAATGGATTTGAGGGAGGTGGGATATGATGATAGAGAATGGATTAATCTTGCTCAGGATAGGGACCAATGGTGGGCTTATGTGAGGGCGGCAATGAACCTCCGGGTTCCTTAAAAGCCAGTAAGTAAGTTACAGAGTTAAAGTTTGAGTTAAAACTCTAACTAAGGTCGTCACTCAAAGAGTCTTGGATCTGATTCCCATAATTAAGCTTATATAGAATTGCACTACTCAGTTTTCTCTATCATGATCAACATCTTCGAGTAAGTCTGGCTCTGCTGCTGTCTTTTAGTCTGGGCCTCTGCTTCTGACACCTCACTCCTTCCCTAATCCCATAGTAACTGCGTAAGTTATGTCTGCTTTTCGACTTTTTTCTTACAAATTTTCCTTTGGTGAAACAATTTTCCTTGGAGTAATAAGAGTTGATAACCATATTGATATTGGACTTTACGTACTTTCTTACATGCTGCACCATGATAATTTGGATCATCTTCAGTCTTTACTAATATATATCCAGTATTTGAGTAGGTGAGAAGATTGTCAAGGTCACGGAACCAGCATGCATCCCATCACAGTTTCAGACATTCAGAGTTGTCGTTACTAAAGCGAAAAACAGTAAACAACCTCAAAGAAATAATAATATTGCTACACCTGTGAGTGCCAGAAATTAGCTAATGCTGCACATTCTTCGGCTGTCGAGTTGCATGTAATCTTACTACTACTAGCAAAGCTAAACATAAAAACGAGGACACAGCTATAAACCATAACAAGGTCACTCCTAAAGTATCTAAAAACAAATCTTTAAAGTAGTGGTTCCCAACCTTTTTTTTTTTGACTGACGACACATTTACTGAACGCCCACAATATTGCGGCACTTATTTTTTAAATAATAATAACAACAACAACAACAACCAGTGTTTTCTTCTAGAAAAAAAGGTTGTGGAACTCTGTAGAATATTTTATAGCGAATGGAGAGGTGATTACTTCATTGCATGGGAATTTTTTTCGTTTTTAACCTCCTTTTCGTCCAACTAAGACTTTGTCTAAGCTCTTCGAGCGCCTTCCGCCAGAAAAAAAAAAGCACTGATAACTTCTATGTAGTGTTGGACATCCAGTGTTGTAGATAGGTCGATGTTAACACACGATCAAAAAAACAAAAAACAACTTGAGTGGCATTAGAAAAAAACAAAAGTACAATACCTATGTGTCAAAAAATCCCAACTTATCTATGCCGGATGTCTGATAAAAGATTTTTATTATCTTTTTGAAAACTCTCCTATTTAAATTAATGTGAAGTCTGCGCTTGGTGGGTTGCACAGAGTTTCACTATACGTGGATTTATGATTGACAGGCCAACACGTAATTCATCTTCAAGATGCAGCAGTCTGTTCCTTTTTTTATATTTCACTATTTCCATGGTATAAAAATGCTGATTTACGTAAGTATGAATTTTAAAACCAGTTCTGAATAAAATTTTAGTTCATTTGGCACCATCGACTGATTTGACAAATTTCGCATATAAAACACTCGGGATTTTGTTTATATTCATCTCCACGTCACGTAAAACCATATTGAAAATATTCATCACTATATTTACGAAACGCAGTACGTTTTTGTGAACTCTGAAGGGAATTTTTGCTCATATTATTTGAATTAGCACTACTGTCATCTAATCTAGAACTTGATTCAGATTGTCATTTTCGAATTAAAAATCTGTCCATGATAAAATCTAATCAGAACATTTCTGTTGAAATAGTCACACTATCACCCGCTCACATGTAGGCCTGTATTACTGAAACTGACCAATATATTCTGAAGATTCTAAACTCTGTTTATTACTAAATGGGAGGAGTAAACGAATTAATAAGCATTGTTGAAGGTATTTACTTTCATTGGAATTATCCCCAGGCAGATAAATTAAACTGAGCATTGTTGCAGGTGTTCACGTTTAATTGGTAAAGTCTGCCTCAAAATAAAATGTACCATATCAAAGACTTCGTTGTAAATAAAAAAAAAAGTTCGTTGTAAAGAGACTTTCTGGATGGCATAAAATTTATTTTTCCGTTCCAAAATTTCGCGACACACTCCATGGGGCTACGCGACACACCGGTTGGGAACCTCTGCTCTAAAGTATCTAAAAACAAACTACTGATGAAACTGACTGGATCACAGTTAGAAAGAATAGATCTACCAGAAAGAACAAAAAAATTGTAGTTGGTAATAAACCAATAACCAATGATGTTGGAATAAAAACGTTTCGTTTGTTTCTAGACTAGATTCAACCCCTACAGTGAAAAGCTTAGAATCCTTTGAGAGAGAAAGTTTCCAGGAGGTACAATGCGAGTTACTGAAATAAAAATTTTTAAATTCATATGCATCTTTCAAATTTACAATTGAGCCGTTCACAGCAAAAGTGGTGTAAGTCAAAATTGGGTAATGAGGTTTAAAGTAAAAATTCTGTAAAATACAGCGCAAAGTAGCAATTAGTATGGTCTTCTTGCTATCCACTGACTACTAATAGTTTAAATAAATTGAATATTAATTGCTACTTTGCGCTGTATTTTACAGAATGTTTACTCTATCCCTCATTACTCATTTTTGACTTACACCACTCTTGCTCTGAACGGCTCAATTAATTACGATAATATTTTACGAGCTTTGAACACCAATATCTGGCCGCAAGGGGTTCTGATCTCAAGGTTTTTTTTTTAAAGAGACGCCCCCAAACACAGGCTACAAAAAAAAAAAAAAAAAAAAAAAAAAAAAAAAAAGGTAAATCGTAATATAGCGAACGTAGAAGCTCCGCCCACGACCCCTTCCACTTTTCCCCTACTAGCTCAACAGACACTCTACGTGATAGGCGAGTGTTGTGTCCAATGTCCAATCCACATTTCATGTGGGTGGGGATAACTTCCCCTACTGGCGTTCGCTATATTGCGGTTTATCCAAAAAAAAAGAAAAAAAACTCCACAACATCACCAAATGACAAAAATGAAATAAATATAAATGTTTTATATCTTAACATACAGGGTTTGAATAACGAAATTAATCTCTTCGAAATTTTCTTAAATTTAGACAGCTATTCATTTTTGTTTCACAGAATATTTGTTGCGTGATTTTAATATCGATTATATAAATTTTGATAGTTTTAAATTAGATGACTGTTTTAAAAGATCTAACCATATCGTCTTGTTTTCAGACGAGGCAACGTTTCTTGTATCAGGATCTGTCAATCAGCACAGTGTAAGGATCTGGGGTACACAAAATTCACACGTCTACCGTGTACATGCCCAGAGTCGCCATTTTGTTTTATGCCATTGTTGCCCAACATGTGACAGACGAGTTACTCCAAACAAATGAAATAATTCTTTGAGTTTCTGCGGAGTGCCATTTTGTTTTGTCATTGGTGCCCAACATGTGATATGAATTAACTTCAAACAAATGAAATAACAATGTTTTGAGTTTCTCTTTCTTTTAATACCAGTCTCATTTCATAATTCCGCATGCTTTGTTAGCAATGATTAATTAAAATGTGGGAGATTTCAAAGGGACAAGATGTATAGCCTAATACATGAATATTTTTATTACTTAAATTTTTGTGATCGTTTTTAATTGATGAAATAAAAAAATAACATTTTTTTCGTTAGTCATTCGTAATTACAGTCACTGGAACTTCGTGCAATAGGACTCTTCCTTATACAGGGACATCATTTTATTTTTACTTCAGTTTTTATTGTACCTGAGCTTTTTAATGTACTTCACTCCCGCCCCCTCTACTAGTAAACTTACAACCGTTCTCCACACAGAACAAAGGCCGCGTATGCAGTACTGAGTGAGTATAGTACGTTCCAGAAATATGTTCGCGTTTTCCAGTGACGAAAGAGCTTTCAATATTGAATCATATTTTCGCACAGGTACTGTCGTCTGTTTGCCTACGTCGCATCCCGGTTTCCCCCACCTGCTTCTGTTAGCTCCTCTGTAAAGTCCAGTAGCTGGGCTGTCTTAGCTCTTTTCTGAAAGCATTAATTTCTGTTAGGAATTGGACGTCTACGTAATATTATACAACTGTTTAAAATAACTTAAATAAAAGGGCCTTGTTAAGTAATTAACTGTCACGTGACCCCCCCCCTTCTACGACCCTGCGGCAAAACCACTTGAACGGACAGTAGATAGCATTTCTGAGTAATTTTATCTTTTCGGATCGGGCAGAAGTGAAGATTAAATTTACAGTACGTGAAGTATTCTTTTATAGACTAGGTACATAATTAGTCTATTTCAACATGAATTACTCGTAAGAAGGACGAAACTGGTAATTGGAATTAGGTACAATAGTCTATAGTGCGATAATATGCACGAAAGAACTGGAGCCTGTATCGAAATGAACGGCCACCATTTTCAAAAATGTGTTTAAATATTCATATTATGATTATTTTTCAATTTAATTTCATTCTCTATATTGTACGCTAATGTGCTGTAACAGTAAAATATACACTGCATAATGAATACGTCCGAATGGATAGCTCAATTCGTGAGTAAAAACACTAAGTGTTAATACCGTTGCTTACGAGATTATACAAGCTGGCGCATAGAGCTTGAAAAACGAGTCTGAAGTGGTTCCCTCGTAATGCCAATTCCGCCGCTCGGAGCGCTGTTCTGCCCTATATATTCATAGCAGAACACTTAAAAGACATTGACATTTGGGACATTTAAAGGACTCATCATTGCTTATTAAATGCTTCGTACAATATTTTATGGACAATAGACGTAATTTGCAAACTTCTACTCCTCAATTATATTACAATAAAAGGCTGTCATTCTTGATATTAAAACATATTACATATAAACTGAGGGACTGTCTGCTATGTACTTCAGTTCATATACCAAACATTTCCGGAAATAAATTAACTTGACATCTTACATATACGCACTATAGCCTACCCTTTTCACCTAATATTATTAATATTGTTATTAAATAAGATATTGCAACTAATTAAGGTACTGCATTATCTTTAATTTCCTTGAATTCATAATTACGCATTTGCAAGAAGGCCTAACTTTTCCCTCTCTTTTTAAAAAAAATACGGACGTCACAATAACTGAGAAGTATAATTATTGCGCGATTTTTTCTTGCAGTGGTGAAAACATTTCTATAGGCCTACTGATTAATCTATTGAGCATAGTAATAGTAAACGCTGTAGTATTTTAGTGCGTGTACGCCTACTCAGCTCTTGTAAAACGAAATTTTCACTTTCAATTTCAACGGAACACTCACTTATATTCAGTTCTTGTATCTTGCAGTAAATTATCCATTTGTGATCATCTTTCCAATATAACCTCCCATTGAAACGACCACTTAAAATCATGAGCTAGAATTTATTATTTTAAAAACATTTCCACGTACATACTGTTATAATTGTTATGAACCACAATACAAAAGACAACACTGTGAAATTGGATTAATTTACCAAGATCAACATCAATACCGGTAGTATAAAATCACATATAGGCCTAGGCTATATTATTTCATTACTTTATGGTATTAATTAGAAGAATTAATTTTGAAGAATTTACAAATATGCTGAAATAATTTATGACACCTCTTATAGAAATGTAAAAATATGTATGTACATTTTGAAATAATGGGTATAGCACCACTTGAAAATGTTGAGCATTTTAACAGTAACTTGTAAATTGTTCCATCACGTTGTCTATAGTGTTCATTTATTGTAGCACTTTTAGAACGAACGTGGTTCACATACATAAGAAGAAATGACGATGGAATGAGTCTAATACATACAGTTTTCTTTAATTTTTAGCAAATGATGAAGTTGAATATATACTGTTACTTCATATCCTAATATAAGTAGAGTTGCCACCATAGATGTAACACCTGAAATGAATATTATAAAATAAATTAATGTATTGGTAATGATACAAGAATAAAAAGAAATTAGGCTAGATATAACCTCACAAAATTACAAACACATGCTAAAACAAAAAAAAAAAAAAACTTTACGTATCCGTATATAATAAAACTAGATATTCCAGATATAATTTGTTTCACACGATAACCACCTCAGCCTATTTCGGCAGCAGCCATTATTAGTTACAGTCTGAGGTGCATACCTAATCTCATACTAACCTTGTTAAGTTCTCTAACCTAATTCACTGATAATTACGTAACAATACACAGGTCTAAAATACAGACAAATACACATTAATTACCTAATAAGTACAGCATGAAGATAATTCATTACTTTTGTCGGTATTTTCTAAAAGAGAAAGGGAAAACAGTAACAACATTATCTTCAATGTTTACATCACGTCGTTCACATTTTCATTAGGGCTATATCAGTAATGCTTGGTAAGTAAAACAATGCATGAAATTATTTTACATTTCAGGTCACATCATTCGAGAGTCGGAAAATGCAATTCGCCACTTTTAACATAGCATTGCTTGTTATATGAGAGAACTTTGACATTTACCTTAACCTATAAAGATACGACCTGTTGGTACCGTGTTCTTCACATAGCAAAACACAGACAATTTTCGAATATAACTTAGCTGAACAAACTTCAAATAACACTGTAATATGCTTGGCATATTTATAATATTCGTACTCAATCAGTAATGCACAATTAATCGAACTATTTTCACGATGCACAATGCTTTGTAATGGTACTATTCATCATTTCATAGGGCAGAGAGGCGAACCTAGCGGCAGAAATTGTCATGACTCACAGAGACCTACTCTCGATCGTGCTATGCGCCAGCTTGTGTAATCCCGTAAGCAACGGTTAATACAGTACTGTATTTTGATTAAACAAAAACCTAATGAAAATTATCAAACTCAAAATTGCGATATTTCCTAGTTTACATAAATGGATGAACTACTTTTCTTCCCTCCTATACCTAGTAAAGTGATTTGTATTTTATGCCAGTATCATCGAACTCCAGTCTTGGAAGGGGGAGCAAGCGGTGTTTCCGGTTCTAGACCTTTAATCCAAAGATATAGCCAGGTTGATATTAAAAATGTTAGTAAAAATAAAATGATGACCCTGTACAATTCGTACAGTGAAAATTGAAGCATAGCAAAAGTTGAGAAGAATTTCATATCATGAAACAGTTTTATGGGTTGCGTTCAGCCGGGACAGCGCTAAGACAGCAAGAACTTTGAACGCCTTGCTGACTGACAGCGCTTCGGCTTCGCTGTACGTAACAGAGGCCGCCATTTTTCGTAGGTATCAAAATTTTTTTCGCTGCCCCTGTTGAACGCAACCATGGATATACAAGCTTCAGAGATCAGGGAAGACCGAGATTTCGGTAGAGGGAACAAGGCCATCTTTCTTAGAATGCAGTCACAGATCTCTTAGGTCTAAACGACGAAGTTCATTATAATGATGAGAGAAAGGTTAGTTCTGGCAACCTGTCCGTCTCAAATATCAAATAAAAGATTTGTGTCAATGACATTAAAATACAATTAACATCTGCTATGATTTACTTTCTCCTTGAACGCAACATGTAAAGTACTTACTTACTGACTTGCTGACTTTTAAGGAACCCGGAGGTTCATTGCCGTCCTCACATAAGCCCGCCATTGGTCCCTATCCTGAGCAAGATTAATCAATTCTCTGTTATATCCCACCTCCCTCAAATCCATTTTAATATTATTTTCCCATCTACGTCTCGGCCTCCCTAAAGGTCTTTTTCCCTCCGGCCTCCCAACTAACACTCTATATGCATTTCTGGATTCGCCTATACGTGCTACATGCCCTGCCCATCTCAAACGTCTGGATTTAATGTTCCTAATTATGTCAGGTGATGATTACAATGCGTGCAGTTCTGTGTTGTGTAACTTCCTCCATTCTCCTGTAACTTCATCCCTCTTAGCCCCAAATATTTTCCTAAGAATCTTAAGGCTCATTCACAATGAAAATTAAACATAACGTAAGCGTTAACTTAACGTTACAGTAAAATCAAGAAGTCATACCATCATTCACGATGGGAACATAAACATAACAGCAAACATACTTGGTAACCATGGAAACATAACAACGACGCCATTTCCTCATATTCTGTCGTATACTTCAGCGCTCCACGATTGTGTTCTGTTTGAAAATCACGTAAGCATAAGCATGAAAGTTTGGAGTTTGCAAACTTTCATGTTAACGTCTTAAGGTAATGTTTATGTCAATGCTTATGTGAATCATTGTGAATGATCCCATTTGGTAGCCTGGGCGCAAACTTCTCTGTTTGTTACGGTTATGTTTAATTTTCATTGTGAATGGGCCTTTATTCTCATACACCCTTAACCTATGTTCCTCTCTCACAGTGAGAGTCCAAGTTTCACAACCATACAGAACAACCGGTAATATAACTGTTTTATAAATTCTAACTTTCACATTTTTTGACAGCAGACTGGATGATAAAAGCTTCTCAACCGAATAATAACAGGCATTTCCCATATTTATTCTGTGTTTAATTTCCTCCCGAGTATCATTTATATTTGTTACTGTTGCTCCAAGATATTTGAACTTCTCCACCACTTCAAAAGATAAATTTCCAATTTTTATATTTCCATTTCGTACAATATTCTCGTCACGAGACATAATCATATACTTTGTCTTTTCGGGATTTACTTCCAAACCTATCTCTTTACTTGCTTCAAGTAAAATTCCCTTGTTTTCCCTAATAGTTTGTAAAGTCCTAGGCTAAATAATTGAAACTAAGAGTGACAGTGGAATGATGGAGAAAAACTGTAGAATCCCGAGAAAAATCCTCAGGAATCTTGGCTTTTCCCACTATAAATACAATTCCGCCATCACTCGGATTCGAATCTACAATAACATGTATCTCGAATTATATTAAAGGATACGGTATTAAAACTTTTACGTTACAGAGAAAGGTTACGGAAGCTAGCATAAGCTAGTAAGCGTAGCAGATGAGGTTTGAGTGACAAAAGCAGATGCTAGTGCTCCTGTCAATGCACAACTCTTCGGAGGGGCTACGAAAAAGTAGGCCTGGGCAGAACACTCATGTTGCTCTGAATACAATATAAGCATCCTGCGTGGCATGCACTGACGATGGGTTGGGAGGAGGGGAAGAGCGTTTAATCTTTTTTTTATGCACAGTGGCGGAATGTGGAGAAATCTTTAAATAATGATAGTGAACACTGCAATATAATAAAACCTAATAGGCCTACCTCATTGATAGGCGTTATTGAATAAGTAGGCCTAATAACTGATTCACTGTGTTAATATTATAAATTTCGATGATAAGTGCTAAATTTCGATAAGTATAAGGGTACAGTGCATCAGTTATTTATAGATTTCAAAAAGGCATATGACTCGGTTAAGAGAGAAGTTTTATATGATATTCTTATTGAATTTGGTATTCCCAAGAAACTAGTTCGATTAATTAAAATGTGTCTCAGTGAAACGTACAGCAGAGTTCGTATAGGTCAGCTTCTGTCAGATGCGTTTCCAATTCACTGTGGGCTAAAGCAAGGAGATGCACTATCACCTTTACTTTTTAACTTTGCTTTAGAGTATGCCATTAGGAAAGTCCAGGATAACAGACGGTTTGGAATTGAACGGGTTACATCAGCTGCTTGTCTATGCGGATGACGTGAATATGTTAAGAGAAAATCCGCAAACGATTAGGGAAAACACGGGAATTTTACTGGAAGTAAGTAAAGAGATAGGTTTGGAAGTAAATCCCGAAAAGACAAAGTATATGATTATGTCTCGTGACAAGAATATTGTACGGAATGGAAATATAAAAATTGGAAATTTATCTTTTGAAGAGGTGGGGAAGTTCAAGTATCTTGGAGCAACAGTAACAAATATAAATGATATTTGGGAGGAAATTAAACACAGAATAAATATGGGAAATGCCTGTTATTATTCGGTTGAAAAACTTTTATCATCCAGTCTGCTGTCGAAAAATCTGAAAGTTAGAATTTATAAAACAGTTATATTACCGGTTGTTCTGTATGGCTGTGAAACTTGGACTCTCACTTTGAGAGAGGAACATAGGTTAAGGGTGTTTGAGAATAAGTTGCTTAGGAAACTATTTGGGGCTAAGAGGGATGAAGTTACAGGAGAATGGAGAAAGTTATACAACACAGAACTGCACGCATTGTATTCTTCACCTGACATAATTAGGAACATTAAATCCAGACGTTTGAGATGGGCAGGGCATGTAGCACTTATGGGCGAATCCAGAAATGCATATAGTGTGTTACTTGGGAGGCCGGAGGGAAAAAGACCTTTAGGGAGGCCGAGAAGTATATGGGAAGATAATATTAAAATGGATTTGAGGGAGGTGGGATATGATGATAGAGAATGGATTAATCTTGCTCAGGATAGGGACCAATGGTGGGCTTATGTGAGGGCGGCAATGAACCTCCGGGTTCCTTAAAAGCCAGTAAGTAAGTACTCCCCACCAATACAAGTGTTCCGAAATAAATACTGTTATCAAGATTTTATGAGATATGTAAGTTACGTTCACAAAAGTTGTAATTTGAACACATGATAAAATTAGTAAGATATATCCACTGAATTATTATTTTCTTTCTACAGTTTTAATATTTTTTGCTATAAATATTTAATTTAACAGTTGATAGAAATAAGTTAAATTAGGATAATAATTTATAATAGATTCACGATAAATGTGTTGTATAAAATTTAGACACTGCTTGTAACAACATTGTTTAACGGAAAACTGTGTAACGTCTTCAGAGATTTCAACCCACAGAAATTTAAGCTACATTCTAGTGAATATTAGGATTAGTTATTTGCTTAGGTTATAAAATAGTATACATTTCATGAAACTTGTTAATTGAAATATAAGATTGTATTTTATTATTAATTTCATCTTATTGCATTTCATTCATTCATGTGTATAAATTATAAAACTATGTAGAATATATAGATTTGTAAAATTATATTAATTTCATAATTGAAACGTAAGATTAATTCAATAGGAGATTTCATTAATCAATATCATATAATAATAATAATAATAATAATAATAGGCTAATAATAATAATAATAATAATAATAATAATAATAATAATAATAATAATAATTATTATTATTATTATTATTATTATTATTATTATGTATTTATAACCCTAACATACCTATCTCAAGTAAAATAGGGTTCTCTGTAAAATTGGAGTATAATAAATAAAGTACCTGTCTGACCAGAAGATAGCGCTGGAACTCACTAGGCTCAGAGAACGACATAAACCACGTCGAAACTAGTCAGTCAGGTAATTTACCATCAGAATTTATGATATTAAACAGTGAAGCAGTTATTACTTGTTCAATAACGTTTATCAGTGACTATATGTGTTAAAATAGTGTATCCAAGAATGAAAAAATATAATAGTTTAATAAAATTGTTGTTATTTACTTCTTTTCTGAATAAATGGAGGAAATGAAAATGAAAATTATACCTAGAAATATAAATATACTGTAGCCTACATATACGGAATTAAAAAATGGGCCGAATCTTGGTAGCAGTCCTCTATGTAGGCAACAAGGTTCGCAAAACTGTCTACAAGTAGCATACATTTAGGAGTTCTTGTTTATTGCACATGCGCAATACTGTATCTGGAACTTGGTAAAATTACGTGGCCCAAGTTTCGTTTCTGGGTCTGTAGGCTACATATACGTAGTGTGAACAAATATAACCTGCTAGAAGTCCAAATACTCTATACTTTTTCCTATCTGAAAGTACAGAATGTTCAGAAATTTAGTATCGATTTTGTAGAAATAGGAGAGGGTTTAGAGGTAAGATCTGTATATGGTAATAAATTGCAAGTACATTGTGTTTCTAAACTATGTAGTTGCTGCTGGGGTCCATGCATTGGCTTTGTGACAATAGCTAATCATGTGTTCTGTCGTTACAAATAACTGAATCTGCAATATCTTTAGTTTACCAGAAAAGTTAGATCCAAACCTACATCAACACATAAACAAAATACATCCAAAGCTACACTACACATTAGAAATTGAAAACAATAAATCCATAAATTTTCTAGACATCACAATAACAAAAGTAGACAACAAACACACATTTAAAGTATACAGAAAACCCACAACACACATGCACAACACATCCAACCACCCCACACAACACAAACAAGCTGCATTCCGAACAATAGTACACAGACTACTCAACATACCAATGAACCAACAAGATTACATACAACGAAGAGCTAAACACAATCAAATACATAGCACAAGAAAACGGATACAACCCTAACATAATAGACAACATAATACGTAAGACAAACCATAATCACAAAAAACATAAGAATACAACACAAACATAAGAACACAAAAAATCCATCACACTAACATACGAAAACAAAAACACACACGGAATTGCAACCTCATTCAAGAAATTAAATTACAACATCGCATACAGAACAAATAACACTCTACAAAAACATCTCAACATACAAACAATACAAACAAATACAACCACACAGGCGTATACAAACTCAAATGTAACACCTGCAACAACTTCTACATAGGACAGACAGGCAGATCGTTTCAAACACGTTACAAAGAACACATCACAGCCATAACAAAATTACAAAACACCTCCACATATGCAGAACACATCACAAATGCTAACCACACCCACAGAGACATCAACACAGACATGGAAATACTACACATCCAACCAAAAAGCCAGAAACTAAACATACTAGAACAATATGAAATATACAGACGCACAAAAATACATCCCAACGATATTCTCAACAAACAACTCAACTTCAAAACACACACACTCTTTGAAGCTACACTATACCACAGGAACACACCCTCACAGGAAACAGAACAAGTGGCGCCAAGACCAACAACGACCAGTTCTGAAGATGACCCATAAATAGGTCGTAACATGTAAACGAGGTACGTTGAAATTTAGGCCTAACACAGGGAAGTCTTACCATACATATTTCAAAGAAAAGGTTGCTATGGTAGTGTACAGACTAGAGGGGTCGTCGTATGGTGATATTTGGACAAAATTTCAACGTCGACTCTATAAGTTAAACCCTCAGACAAAACATTTCACACGCTGGTGATCAAGTTTAAGCGTAGGCCTACTCGGATTGTTACAACGTAGTCCGTACGAGGACGTCCATCATCCTCTGAAGCGCCATAAGATTGTCCATCGAACTACCTGCAGGTGGAGCTCCACCAGTGTGGTAATGAATCGGGTGAGAACACGTCCTTTGGTAAATCCACACACAAAGAAGTCACACGCTATGCAAACTCCTCGTCATGCAGGTGATGCAGAATCTGCAGCTGGTAGGCTACTTCTTCAGTGTGAAACGCAACACCTACGCACCGTCGAATGCGGACTGTTCAATTCCTGGTAACAAACGCAAAACTGGTTTTGGACTAAGTGCGATGGACAACCTGATGACTAGAAACCGGATTTTTATGTAATTGCATATTATATTCTTTTCAACTTAACCGTATATAAATAACAAATCTTTGCGAATCTTGTAATTACCATTAATATATTAAAATTTGATACTACATATTTTTACATATTTATCCCACATTACATATTATGGCTTAATATTACATAAATATACATATTTAGAGGGTTTTTATTCATTTCTACTTCACTAAAAGGAAAAAAAAAAAACTTCTGCTGGGGAAGTTTACGGTTTGAAATACAACGATTTAAAAAAACCTTTTTACTTACCCAAGAAGGGATATACGAGTAATTGTTCTGCATACGTCTTAACAAGCCGTTCCCATGCAATTTGCAACCTTACCCACCCTCTTCCTAATCCTTCCAGGGAAAACCCGTGTCAAGTCTGACATGAGCCGCAATAAAGTAGCCGAATTTTGAAAAGAAGCTGGAGTAAAGGAACAAACTGGAAATATATTGAAAGATTGAAATATATAGCTTTTCAGGTTATTGCTTGACCTCTTTACTTTAAATTTAGTAGATCTATATGGAAATGGAATTTTCTGAGGAATTAGAAAGTATGGTTCTCGGCTGGAATAATCCTACCTTTCTGAATGAGACAGGAATGTCACTTTTCAAACAACAGTTTGTAAATGCCTATAGTTTGAGGTTTTAGTAGGTGATTTGTTTCTTACAGGGAGCAGCTAAAATGCATGTGTCCCACATCTCTTTATTTTCTCCTAATCCAGTAAAGCGAAACAGTGCTTGCAGTACTGTTGTGTTATTCATTTCACTCAGTTCTCTAGTTTTAGTACTTACAGTATAAAGTGCAAGTGAGTTTATCTACTGCTCTTAACTAACTAAAATGGCCCCTGTATCTTCAACCCTAACGACAAAAATAAAATCATGGATTGCAATGGACGAAGCTTTCCCTACAGATGGAAAAATAGTAATGTGTCAAGCGTGCGGTAAAAAATTGGGTGCTGTATCAAATCACAACTGGAGAGTCTTATCTATCCTATACCTGCCATATATTGATATTAAATATTTTCATGACTTTACATATTTTGGTACATATTCAGCTTATTTTTCTTACATAAATATGTACATATTTCACACCTTGATATTACATAAAAATCCGGTCCCTACTGATG
Source organism: Periplaneta americana (assembly GCF_040183065.1). Lineage (NCBI taxonomy): Eukaryota > Metazoa > Arthropoda > Insecta > Blattodea > Blattidae > Periplaneta > Periplaneta americana. Next base: position 147,148,572 of record NC_091128.1, read on the forward strand.
ACGCTTCAGAGGATGATGGACGTCCTCGTACAGGCTCCATTGTGACTGAGTATGCTTAAACTTGTTATCCAGCGTGTTAAGTGATTTGTCTGTGGGGCCAGCTTTATGGAATCGGAGATGAGATTTCGTCCGAATGTCACATTTAGTCTACTCGTACACGTCACCATAGCAACCTTCCCTGGTATGCTGAAGATCATGCAGATTCAGTTAGGCTACTTGTAACGACAGAACACATGTTTAACTGTTGTTACAAAGCCAATGCACGGACTCCAGCAGCAACTACACAGTTTAGAAGCCTCATTCTTGACCCCACTCTCCGTTTTGAGAAGGATGATCAACAAGCCAATAATGTTAACGATGAAAAGAATTCTATTTACAACCCATGTATTCCTCACTTCAGTGAGAGATACAAAATGAATATTAATACATGGGAAGTGAAAGGACTTCTTTTTGACGCTAGGGGAACTTCATTTAAGTTTTCTAATGAGGACATTAACAAAATTTGTCTAATGGTATTGAGAGATTCATTATCCATTTTACACAATCACTTGTATAATAATACAGTACGTAATATATTTTTTTACTTCATTTCATTACTCTTCAATGTACTTTCTTCTCATGTTTCTCCGAAATCAAATTGTACTTTATTTTTAAAATTTTACCATTGTTCCGTATTCTCTCCCAATCATATTTGATTTTTGATTTAACCTCTGCTTTTTATTCTGGATCCTAGTGGTCAGCCGTAGATGTCGGCCAGATATCTCAAATTTTGGAATTGTGGAATTTGTGTGTGCAATTTATTACCATACATATCTTACTCCTAAACGCACTAAAAAGATATGAAGAGTTCGCAGGAAAAACGATGAATGTCACAGTTTTGTTAAGGTTGATGTCATTATCTAATTCAATGGATCACTGCGAAATTTAATGTTATTCTTATGAAAAATGGTAAAAAGGAGAATTATCATCACAAATACAGTAATCCTTTCCTTTATTTTCTATAGAAACAGCACTACATCTTGCAGTTATAGACTCAATTAGATCATTATCTAATCCTTAACAGAAATGTGACATTCATCGTTTTTCCCGCGAACTCTTCATATGTTAATAAACCATTATTTACATTTGAAATTATCACTTATTTTTCGATCCCTCTAAGCGGGACACGGTGTATAAATTAATGAACTAAGGACCCGATAAGAATATTTTTACAAATAGAGTTTACATTTCGAAGTCAGTCTATATATTAATTAAGAAACAATAAAACATTTCAAGTTGCAAGAGACTTGCTGGAAATGTAAGAGGAAGAATAATCTAAAATATAGTTGAAAATGAATAAAAAATATTACAGCTTTATTGAAATAATTAAGTACAACAGACATCTGAAACGTTGTTATATGTAATTTTGAGAGCTATTACTCACTTTCGCGTCACGCAAATTATGTAGTTATGAAACGTCCCCTTTAAAATTAAATAAACAGTACCAACTCTGATGGTATCATTTGATATGATAAGAAGTCGGAAAAGTGTTCTGTCTCCAATGCGTGGGGATTAATAATAAAATCAGTTTATAAACACCCAGTGCAGCACCGTCACGTCACGGTGACGTAACACTCTCTCTTGACCCCGTATTTGTTGATGAGATTACCCGCCCTACCAGCTGCTGGAAGCGCTTGGAGTTGGTTGGCTTGTAGGTTCGTTCACTCCATTCGCAGCTTTGCTGGTGTTCGTTGTTTGCTCTGCTGAGAGCTGAAGTTTCACAATGACGAGGCAAGCAGTTATCACGGCAACCTGTGCTGCTGTATTTTCGTTCCTTGCGATCTCTGCTATTCAGGTAAGCATGTTAATTATTTACTACCAATATTTTACTACAATGTTAATTTTTACCTTATGTAGGCCTATAGCTTAGATATCGATAATAATGTGGAAAGAGAGACAAACGTCTGTCAAATGAACACGATATGAGAGTGCATGTACGTGCACGTGGGCAACCTTTTCAGTAGAACTGGAAATTATTGTGTCCATTATTCTTAAGTTGTTTATATCATCTTAAGCACTTCATCAGTTTTTTCGGATACGTTACAAATTAAAAGTTCTGCCCAGTCCTTGGGGGCGCGATGTTTGTGTTTATGATATTCTGAAGTAGAGTATGAACATCTGAATTTCTATAAGATCATAATAATATGAAGAGCAAGAATGGTGGATGTCATTTGGAACACATTTTGCAGGAGACGCAATTGAAAGTTTGAAATGCTTAGCGCTCAAAGCTTAACTGAGATTTTCCGATCATTACTGGACAATGACTATCAGTGTTAATGCCATATAACTCTCTATGTACATTCTATTGACAGTCTTGGTTCATTTTCGACAAGAAAGTGATATCCATCATTCTTGTAGTGGACTCTTCATATGTTATTTTCTAGTTACGAATATCGTGGACGTTGGGCGTGGTAGGACGTCTCAAAATAAGTAACACAAAACCACGGTCATCTTAAGTGGTGACACGTACCAGTAACATACTGGCCGCTTAACCAAGGATTCTCGATGCTTGGGAACAGTGGCGTACGCAGAATTTTGTCAAGGGGGGGGGTTGTTATTATAATTATTTACAATTTACATTATCTATATTTTAATTTTGTATATCATCATCATCATCATCATCATCATCATCATCATCATCATCATCATCATCAGAGTTTTCACAGGGGGATGTGGAACTACAGTAGTTCCAGGAAAAATGTTCGCGACAACATCTTCACACTGCCGTTGTTAATGTGAAATTTTCACCGACCTCACGAGAATCACTACGAAAAAAAAAAGTCAAACTGAGCTTTCCTGTCGGTTAGACATGTCAAAGAACCCGGAACGATAATGTGAACGGTTAGACATGTCAAAGAACCCGGAACGATAATGTGAAATTTATGTTAAAAATGTGAATTGTCAAATGCACAAAACGTTAAACGAACTTTTCACAATAAAGTCAGAACTCAAACTAACGAACGGATGCTTATACAAATTTTGGCCACTCGAACGCTATTACGAGGGCCGTAAAAATGAGTTTCTCTGGGGCGGTTTTCAGAAAGAAAACACAATTTCATGGGAAGATTTATTAGAACAGGTGCAGCAATTGTTGAGCTATTTTTCAACATATTCCCCACCGCAAATGAGACATTCGTCATACCGGGATCAACTTTTGTATCCCTGTGTCGTAGAAATCTGCCGCCTGGGATCGAAACAAGTGTGTGACAGCAATCTGCACACTTCTGTTGATCCCATGATATGAAAAAGTCTCAATTTCAGTGGGGAATATGTTGAAAAATAGCTCAACAGTTGTATCTGTTCCAATAAATTTTTCCAATGAAATTGTGTTTTTTTCAGTAAACGGCTCCAGGGAAACTTATTTTTACGGCCCTTGTAATTGCACTCGAGTGGTCAAAATTTGTACAACTGTCAAAAGGAAAAGTGGCCCCTCACTAGAAGCAAAGTTCCTTTCGGGAATCTTCTCTACAGTTCGGAGACAGGCGATGTTATATGTTGTTGGACCACGTTGCCTGATATCTACAGTTATAATTAAAGTATTCTGCGTGTTATTTTGTAGAGAAATGGTAGCGTTCCGGGCCGATGTTCGTGAGGTCGTGTGTTAAAAAACAACCTAGTGCTGTTTATGTTTTTTTTGTTTTGTTTTTAAAAGAGAGAAAAAATATAATTGCTCCTGTCTCTGTTATGACTGTTTTAGTAATTAACATGAGGTTCATGAATGTATTATGCCTAGAGTTTATCATTATTTATTATGACATTATGGCTGCAAATGGAAAGAAAGATTTTATTCTCAACAAAAAATATCTTTCGTGGCATAAATAAAACAAACTTACTGGCGTCTGCCTTAGAATATCCAGACAATTAAAAGTTCAAAAAACAAAACAAAAAGCCAAGATTCAATATTTAGTCCATCTTCCTTCCATTTCGATCTCATCTTGCAGTCGAATGGGCATGGAATCGATTAGTCTTTTCAAATAGCGACTGTTTTCATCCACGACATCCCAGGCATCCTGGACGAGCTTCTACAAATCATCAGAAAATCTTGGAGGGGGATTGGGTCAAATTTTCCGTAAATATTTCTATACTTGTGTCCCCATAGCTCAATCGGAAGAACGTCGTAATTTAGATGTCAACGCCTCGGGTTCAAATCTTCGTTACTCCTTTTCATTTCATTGTGTTTCAGGATAGTATAATGTAATATAAAAAGAAAAAGCTACGCTAGTATTGCACATCTGTATTGTTCCAAACCTAATATTAAATTTATATTATTTATACCGCTAAAGAACGATAACAAATATAAATTACTTTAATATTGTTTATATCACTAAATAACGATAACAATATAAATAATAAATATCGGTTTGCTTAATTAATATAATATATTATATAATATATAAATTATTTAATTAAACTAATCTACTTAATAAGAAAAAAGGCTATTTATATTATAATAATTACTTGTATAACATACAGATTATTTATATCGCTAAAGAACGATAACAGAATATAAATGCTAACTTGAATATTATTTATATCGCTAAAGATCGATAAGAGAATATAAATGATAACTTGAATGTTATTTATATCGCTAAAGAACGGTAACAGAATATAAATGATAACTTTAATATTATTCATATCGCTAAATAGCGATAACAGAATGCAAATGATAACTTGAATATTATTTATAGTGCTAAAGAACGATAAAATAAATAAAATAAAAACTTGAACAAGGCCCGAACTCACAACCTTCGAATTATTAAGGGAGCATTCTACCGCTGCTCTACGAGAAGCAGATATATAATGACTCCATAGTTCCTAACTGCTTCTATAAGCGCATGCATCGTGTAACATCACAGTGACCCGAAGTGGACTTAAAAATATTCGCTTTTCGCGAGTGCGGCCACTTTTTCTTTGACAGCTGTACAAGCACTTGTTTTGACATTAACATGGTGGAAGAAAAAAAATTAACTTTTTTTTATCTACTCTCATGAGAATGTTTGCTTGTTAGCCTCAAATATTTTCCTAAGCGCCTTATTCTCGAACACCTTAACTTCTGTTCCTCTCTCAAAGTGAGAGTCCAAGTTTCACAACCATAGGCTATAGAACCCGAAAAATAATAAAATTATCCTTTCCCCCCGAAAATAATAAAATTAAAAAAGTTAAAGTTACAATAATTAATTTCTACACTTACTCTATTTGTACAGTATTATTACATTAGCACTTCTTAAATTCAAAATAGACCCATGGATCGCGTAAGTTGTTCGCCTAATTGACTTTGGGTCGTAGTCAAAAAGGTTGAGAACCCGTTGCCTATAAAGAAAAACGTAACTTCTTGCTTTTAGTTTGTAATTTCTAATAGCTCTACATTGTTCTTGGGGATTTATTTTCAATTTAACATTTTGAGCCTGTAACGTGAATTCAATGTGAACATAAATTGTTGCAGAAAATCCATTGATCACTTTTTATAGATTTTGTTAATCAACTAACTGCTTGGATAACCAGACGTAAGTGGAAGTTTGAACCAATAAATTATTGAGATTTGCGATAAATTTATTAGTTTAGGAAATTGTATATTTATTATGTATAACTACTTTTGTGTATAGATCTTTTTGTTAAATTATTAAGTTTTGTACTTTTCTGAACTAATATCGATAAATCTATCTATCTTCATTCATTCAATTAAAATATCAGTGAACTGCTTGGATATTAAAATAAATGTAGGCTAGATAGACTTTCGTTCCATACGATGATCTTGAAAAGAAAAGTAAGTTGAATTCGGAGGTAAAATGACAAAACGAGAAGACATAATTTGACTGGAACGTGAAAGCCATAAGTTCAAGTTGAACAATTTAAAGAGCGTGAAGTGGAATTTGGACAACCGTGCAGCATCTTGAAAGATGTTTGGCTGGAGAAATTCAGGGCGATGATCGAGATTCTTGTACCACGGCAGACACCGTCCTGGTTTAGCGTGCTCTTTTTGCAACATGGCGCAGAAACGTGACTGCGCTTTCTAGTGAAACTTTGCCCGTAAAACGAAAAAGGAGTGTTTTCTCATTATTTCGGGTCACCAGTTCACAGAACATTTAGTTCACGTATTGCCCTTCACTTCAACTTAACTAAAGAAATTAACATGAGAATAATCTGAATGTGGTTGTCTGTTGAATGTTGATCTTATGTTCGGGAGATGACCTCTTACACTGGTTCAGGATAACTTAACTTTCTCAATCCGCTCCGTTTGGTAGATTGCTGCAGTACAAAATAAATTCTTCATACTACTGCTGCTGCTGCTGCTGGTGCTACTACTATAAAATCCATACATAACTTTTTAAACTTAATATTAGAACTATTAGAATTGATAAGATTACGATATTTATGTATAAATTTTTTATATATTCTTGGACCTAAATTACTACCACAATCTACTGGGTGTTCATTTCAAAGTGTGTCATGACGTCACTGTTGTGAGTCAGCGATTTGAAGCGAGTTTCAGATTTTATGTCAGAGAAGTTGCCTATTAATCAAGGCGTTCAATCTGAACTTGAGAACGTGTACCGTATAACTTGAACGTCGTAGCAACAAATGGCTGTCTGTAAAGTCTGTGTGCTACCATAACCTCTTTCGAACTGTGTTTTGCGTGGGCAAGTCGTACGCAAGGTATTTGTTATCATCGGTTGCGTACGGCAACATTCCACAATACAAATCAAATGCTCCGTGTCCATGTTGACCGTCGAAGTCAATGTCACCACGTACGTAAGTAATCGTCTTAGCCCTCTCCCCATTTCCCGACAGTAAGAAAAAAACTCACCTCAGTACGTGTTTCCAAACAGTTCATATTCCTGCCACTACAGGCGTTACCGTACGTATCGGTAAGTACTCTTCAGAATGAATGCCGTACTTGCTAGGCAACTTCTCTGGCACATAGGTAATACGCCTTTACGGAAGTGTAGGAAGATTGAATTCTCTAGGCTCATCGATTAGCTACATGACGGCGTACAGCGAGTCATGACACACTTTGAATTGAACATGCAGTAGTATATACAGTCACGAAGCTTAAGTTTGAGGGTACTAGGAACAATAGACTGTGCAGGTACTATTTCGCATTGTCTGTAATGAGGCGATAGTAGCGATCCTAGTGGTTAGCAACTATGTGGGGATGCATATTTACTACGTACTGAGCTTCGTGACTGCATATACTAGACTGGTTACTACTATGATTAAATACTGTAGCAGTGTTGCATTTTGGTTCAAACAATCTTAGAGTTCATACCTTTTGTTTCATAACTATGAGAATACAGTTCAAAGTTATTTCGCTTTTTATGTAGGCCTATGAATTTTTTTATATGTGAAATTGTTGGATTTTTAATGGAAAATGTATTTTGAGAATACACGCTGCTTATCTTACTCCTTTGGATTGACATTGCAGTCAAGTGGACTCATACACTCATACTCATACATATCAGTCGCGAGTGGATACAAGAAGCTTTCGCCCGGATGTGCGCCTCAGTTACAGATGTCTTATCATGGCAACGTCATGTTTCATAGTGCAGGACTGCAGGGAACTCTACCGAGACGGGTCTTTTATGGAGTGTTGTATATAACACTCTTCTAAGTAAGCTCTGTCGGGACGGTAGAAGTCCCTACTTTCGTTTTTTTATGATTAGTTTTATTAATATTGTTCTGAAATAGAATGGTAATTATTTTAAGAAGTTGGAACCAGGGCTTTATTTCAGGTCTAGGGAACCCTGGCGGCGCCAAGGTACTATTTTTCGAGACATGGTGGCGCCAGGATACTTTCCTGATTTTCGTATTATCGTGGAATTTTGCATTTATAAAAAGTCATATTTTATTTATATTTAAACAATTTCATATCTAATAATCAATTTCAGATCTAATAATATCTTTATCTTTGATATTCAGAAAGTTCCTCCAATTTCATTTTATGGCTATATGCTACAAACTGCTTCTGTCCAAACAGAATGACCCAGTAGCTTATGCTTCGAAATCCCAGAGCCAGGGCACTTTTTGCAGAGAAATACACCACTGGTTAGAGCCACATTCTTTTCAATGGATTTTGGCAACAGTGCACTGCTACTGCAACACCTTTTTAATTTTTGAAAATTGAAATAAGTTATCATTGCTTGTAGAGAGCTGCAAAATAGCGCTTACAACCGGTTTAGATTCGATCGGTTAGAGAACATCCGTCAAAGTCGGGCATCCGACCGAATATTCGATTTTCAACCGGTTACTCCTTATGTTTTGCAGACTAGACAGAACGCCAGGCGCACTTCATCATGCATGAAACCGACATTTTCCGAGTACACAAACGGATTAACAATTAAAGGAAATTTACTGCCTTATGAAAAAATGTGTGTGGAGAAAGTTACACAACGCATAGCTGCACGCATTGTATTCTTCACCTGACATAATTAGGAACATTAAATCCAGACGTTTGAGGTGGGCAGGACATGTAGCACGTATGGGCGAATCCAGAAATGCGTATAGAGTGTTAGTTGGGAGGCCGGAGGGAAAAAGGCCTTTGGGGAGGCCGAGACGTAGATGGGAGGATAACATTAAAATTGATTTGTGGGAGGTGGGATATGATGATAGAGAGTGGATTAATCTTGCTCAGGGTAGGGACCAATGGCGGGCTTATGTGAGGGCGGCAATGAACCTCCGGGTTCCTTAAAAGCCAGTAGTCCACACCTGTGGAGTAACGGTCAGCGCGTCTGGCGGCCCGGGTTGGAATCCCGGTCGGGGCAAGTTACCTGGTTGAGGTTTTTTCCGGGGTTTTCCCTCAACCCAATACGAGCAAATGCTGGGTAACTTACGGTGCTCGACCCCGGACTCATTTCACCGGCATTATCACCTTCATATCATTCAGACGCTAAATAACCTAGATGTTGATACAGCGTCGTAAAATAACCCAATAAAATAAAAAAAAAAGCCAGTAAGTAGACTAAGTAAGTAAGTATTAAAAAATATGTTTGCTTGATAACTACAATTATTGATTGAATACTTTAATACACTTATCTTCATAACTAATACATAAATGAACAAGTCCACACCTGTCGAGTAATGGTTAGCGCGTCTGGCCGCGAAATCAGATGGCCCGGTTTCGATTCCCGGTCGGGACAAGTTACCTGGTTGAGGTTTTTTTCCGGGGTTTTGTCTCAACCCAATATGAGCAAATGCTGGGTAACTTTCGGTGCTGTACCCCGGACTTATTTCGCCGACATTATCACCTTCATCTCATTCAGATTCTAAATAACCTAAGATGTTGATAAAGCGTCCTAAAATAGCCTACGGTACTAAAATAAAAAATAAATGAGCATATGGACACCGGTAATAACAAAGGGAATAAGTGTAATGCAGAATATGAAATCTGGTACGTAAAGAAATGCAAGAATAAAATAAATCACAATTACTTACTAAAGAGAAGAGCAAATGAGTACTATTAGAACACAGGTCTACATTCTAGCGTAATTAGGTCTAATATTTACATTTTAAACCCAAAATGCATACCTCTAAAACAGTAGTTGTTAATATATAATGCCTTGTAATTACCCGAAAGAGCTGCATTATTATTTCGTTAATAAGTTAAATCATTTTTAAGAAAATAGTGTTACTAACAAAAACAAAAGTACTCTGAAGTTCAAATGCTTGTACTTTCACGCATGGTTGTTGCCCCTGAAGGTATCCAACTGTAATATCTGGAATGAATGAATAAATGAATGAATCAACTAATGAATCAATTAATCAATGATTCAATCAGTGAATAAATCAAGCCATACATCAAGGAATCAATGAATCGATTTTTGAATGAAACAATGAATCCATGGATGGATGGATGAATGAATGGATGATTGATTGATTGTACCGAGAGAGGAAGAATTATCAATTAAAAGGTGATAATCGCGTCCTTGCAAGGACTCAATGTGATCGTCTTTGCCGTTCACCCACAAAGAGTGAGAAACAACTCGAATATTCGATAAACCGAACCTGAGACACTTCGTGAGACTGAAGAACTTTGTATTGTCGTACCATCGGATCTATGCCCCTTCAGCGCTGTCGTCGTTCTTGGAAAAGTTAACGCCTCTACTCACCCCATTCCACCCGTTTCTCTCCCACTACGTCAAACAGCAGGCCATGAACCTTGCCGAATAGGGATGTTGCCAAACTTCCGTCAAACAGTGTCATGTCTCTTGAATATTGCTTATAATACTGTAAGGTTAATTATTACTTATTCATAATTTAATTTAAGTAGGTCTAATGACGCTGATTGACTTATGCAAAATGCTATTACTTGCTTAATAATATTTCTTTCACCACTCCGTGCTACAGTATTCATATTGAGTTGACAACACTGGACTGCAAGTGCAAATAAACTGTCCCGCAAGAAGGCTCAAAATTGCTTAGTAGTGGGGGAGAGAAAGAGAGAGGGCTAGAAAAGAGAGAAATAGAAATACCGGGAGAGAAATGAATTGCCGAGGCTGAAAAGGAATTAGGGTTCAGTTCGCATATCTTACGGGGGCACAGAATCGATGGTCGGACTTTTTTTCTATAAGTGACTATAGCGCCAGATGTTCAATAGCAATATAGGCCCTATAATTTCTATTTTTCGTAACTGATTGTGCAAGACTCTAATTGCTGGTTTAGTTATTGTTCGGTGTAGTCAGCAATAAGTAAATCTGTTTAGATTTATATTAGACCTAAAATGCCAAGCAAATTTATAGAGAAAGGATGATACCACCTAGAGAAAAAAATGGTGACAATGGGAAGGAAAAAAGATGAAACCAATGTGCAGGAACAGCAACAGCAATAACAAAAACGTTAAGGTACTGTAAGATACTGAAAATTATTTATTTAGAAATCTGAGAGCTTGTCTACACAATACAGAATAATTCTAAAGTTTATAAATGGCAAAAACTATTTTGTGCGTATTGAGACCAGAAGATTTAAAAAATGGGGAAATAAGTACTTGGTAGACCGCCATTTAAAAAAAAAACAGACACCTTGGCACACTCTTTATAAATGAAAAGCATAGTATTTGAAAACATGTTCAAAATATTCCTTCTTTGATACCTTATAACTTTTGTATAAATAGCTTTTTCATAAAATTAGAAATAAGAAAGTTACAACACTGTTCCATACTTCTTACTCACCCTGTATATTAAATTATTTTACGACTATGGTCACAATAACAGGTCCTATCAGTAATATTGTACAAAAATTGTTTTCGGTTGACTATTACACTCTTACTACGTCATACTACTTTTGACCAATAAAACGGTACGAAAGGACGTATTTCAACCAATCATGGCTGCTTATCGCACAATTTTATCGCGTCCCTAGCATTTGTTTAATTTTATCGCGTCCCTAGCATTTGTTTCTTTGTCTGCCAACATTTGAAATTGCGCTGGTCTGGACGTCAAAAAAAAAAAAAATATATATATATATATATATATATATATATATATATATAATTACAAACCACTCCAGTCGATGCACAGCAGTTTCAAATATGACTCGCATTGGCATTCAAGAACAAGAATTAATAAAAATCACTGATCATACCTATGCATCTTCTGAAATCCGATTTACACATAAATGAAGAACACCATTCGGAAATCCTGAATAAGTTGAATACACCATGTAGGCCTAAATCAACGAGTTCCACTTCTATTAAGCACACGTCCAATATAACATCAATTGAACCACCAACCTCATTCAATTTGAAAATTGTACATTCAATAATTATTCCTTTTAAAATTATTCATGTTTATTTTTTATGTCATCGTCGTTAATTAAAACTTTTCTAACACTTGTGTATATTAGTTAGGTTATGTTATAGCTTCTGCTATATGATATTATGGATAGTCACGTATCAGAGATTGTTTAATTATTAAGATTTATTGAGAATCATCTGTCAAGTGACGTTGATTACTGGGATTCGGATAATTGAAGTGGAATGCAACTGTCTTAATAAAAATGAAACTGAATCAACAAAGCCTTCTCGACTAGTAACATTGCCATCGTGTATAATAGATCGAGAACTTCTCGACGAGAAGGCATTGCTCACTACTGCCATCTAGCATGCATCTAGCGTAATATTTGTAATGTTGAGATGGTACAATAATACATTTGAAGACAGTTGTATTTTCGTAAATCAATTAATATTTTATTGTATTGGAGTACTTCGTTACTTCTAATCTTTATATACTTTCTTCTAATCGTGTAATAGTCAATTAAATCCCACTCGAGTTTTGATTTTCTCTAGATAAATCAAAACGTCTAGTGAGATTACTGTTGATAAAATTCGAGAAATTAAATAATTATATATTTCCCGTTATTTTTTATATTACAGACGAGAATTCCGACTGATTTTTATAATTTCTATATTAACCAGTGACGGACGGCGGGTTCGAAAGTTGAGGCCAAGACGTGACTGATGAGAGGTTGTATTTTATGTATTAAATATTTTAGGGCGTATCACGTATCTCATTACTATCACATACTTGTACAACAAATTAACTCGACAATCCTCTTCCTTCACAAACCGATCAATTAGGTTACAACACACTGAATAACTACTGCTAAAAGACACTAGAGACAAATCTGCATTTATTTCTAAACTATCAATATTTAATATGTTGTATAAATAAATATAATTATCTCGTAACACAAAAGAAAAAAATAACAGAAACACCGCAAACAAGAGAAAAAAATCTGCAAACATAAAACAAAACTTTTACGCAGAAAGAGAAAACTGAGGAGATTTTCTAAAGCCAAGAAAAAGAGAGAGAGAGAGAGGGCTTGCCAATACAGCCGAACATAGCCCAAAGCAACTGTGACTAGTTGTACTTGTCAGCGATGAGTAGAATTTCTCCAAATTCGCCTCCTCTCACGGGTTCTATGGTCCGTCTGTGGAGTAGAGAGACGAAACAAGACCTCTGCGCAAGTGGTATGTGGGAGGCTAGGGCCAATGATCGCTCTGGGGGGAGGTGTTGGCTGAACGAAGCTATAGACTCCGCCCCCAAATGCGTGAAGTTACTCCACATTTTTCTGGAACGGACCGTAGTCTGTTTAAACACTCCGCTAATCAGCTGTCTTATTGGTTGAAGTGCTGTTGTCATGGTTACCGGGGAGGAGAGTCATATATTTGTCTCCGCTGTCCCGCTCTCGCATTGACACTCGATGTAAATTGTAAAGGTTACAACGCTATCTGTTTTCTTTCGGTACGAATTATTTGTACCTACTAGCGGCCGTCACCAAGTGGATGTGTTCGGTTTGACGTAACTTAGCCTACGTCTTAATCGTATTGAATAGTAAAATTAATATAAAAGAAAAAATGTCATTTATTTCGTCGTTGTTCCTGTAATAACTCCTATGTGCAAAATATAAAATTTTTCAGTAGGAAGAAAAAAAACACATTTATTCATCCTATAGCAACCGTACATAGGAGACTGTGAATTCTTACATTTCCGAAACAAAGAAATATAATTACAGTAGAACTTGATTATAGCGACCTCGTTTTGTGCGACACCTCGCCTATAACGTCAAATATTCTGTGGTCCCATCTAATTTCCCATAAGACATATGCTTTCCTACCTTGCTTAATACGACAAACGTATATGCGTCTACCTCGCATATAACGTCATTTTCAACCTCAGTTTGGAATACAATTTTCTAAGAACCAATGTATTTTAAGAAATATTTTGCTGAAATCTGGCAAATCCTTTACTGTTCCCTTCTATCATAGACCAGGCAGATTCCCCATCCAATTGTAACCTGCCCGAATTCATGCAGTGTTAATGGTACCTGCATGCGGTCAGTTTCGACATGAAGTTTTCACTAAGTGCACGCATTTTAACGCAGTATGGCCACTAAAAGAAGTGAGCGACACTTTAGAAGCCATTAGAATTGTGAACATTTCTATGAAGCTAGAGGAGGGAGTATGAAGCTAGGAGGAGGAGCAGTGAAATTGCAACTGAAATAATGAACATAGAATTTAATTTAGAAAGTGTATATTGGGCAAGCAGGAGACAACAGAGTAAAATGACTGATTACTTCACTCCTCAGTAAATAAGTTTGGTGAGTAATGAACAAACTTTTTTAATACAGGATACTGTATTTATAATTGTACATGTATTTTATTGTGTTCATGGTATGCTTAAAAGTGAATACATAAATCTAAAATAAGCCTAATTATGTTCATTATTTTTCATTTTCCACCTCACTAGACTGATAACATGAATCTCGGATACTACGACACTCGTTTATAACATAATTTTCAAGGTCCCTTGGATGTCGTTATAACCAAGTTCTACTGTACATATAGGAGATTTTATTATTTGCTGTATCACTATTTACGTTATTTAATAGAGCAAAAATCTGAAAATCGATAAATATGTCACATAGGAGTTATTACAGGAACAACGACGATTTGCTATAATTTTGCTTTGCTCGACGTAAATTGTACAGGTTGCAGCGCTGTTTCCTTTCGGTACGAATTATTTGTACCTACTAGCGGCCGTCACCAAGTGGATGTGTTCGGTTTGACATAACTTAGCCTACGTCTTAATCGTATTGAATAGTAAAATTAATATAAAAGAAAAATGTCATTTATTTCGTCGTTGTTCCTGCAATAACTCCTATGTGCAAAATATAAAATTTTTCAGTAAGAAGAAAAAACACATTTATTCATCCTATAGCAGCCGTACATAGGAGACTGTGAATTCTTAAATTTTCGAAACAAAGAAATATAATTACATATAGGAGATTTTTATTATTTTCTGTATCACTATTTACGTTATTTAATAAAACAAAAATTTTAAAATCTATAAATATGTCACACAGGAGTTATTGCAGGAACAACGACGGTTTGCTGTAACTTGTCTATGATCTTACTTCAGCTGGAATTAATACTGTCATATCGTATTCTGGAAAAATATTAGGGGAGGCACGGCCTCCCTCGCCTCTCCTGAAAATCCGCCCCTAATATTAACCAATCTTTATCTCTGAAGTAGGCCTATCTAACTCACGGCATTGAGATCATCTTGAACAAGGACGGGTTTGATCACTTCATATGCATATTCTGAAATTCTTGACTGTGTCTTCCCTTCATAAATTTTGATTTATTTGTGATTTATATTGTTAGGTGTTTAGAGATTATGGTTGCTTTATTACGTAAAAAATATGCCTTAAGAAGTGAACCCTTTCTATCTCCACTTTTGTGAGAAATAAAAACAAAAATAGTATAGCTACAAGTAAAGGGACTCTCAGGACACGTGGTAAGCATGGTGCAAGAATATCGGTCAGATACAGAACAAGACGCATACCCCAACTCCTGTGGGCAGAAGATGAACTCTCACTTGCCGGAAATAGAATTAGATAAGTTATCTTATCAACGCTATCACTTAAGTTACAGTGAAGAACGGGCAGAAGCATATTACGAATGTATTAATGTAATAGGCTAATATTGTAGGCCTACTTATTCTGGAGTATTGTAAATTGTTCCATAAAATTAGTCTCTTGTCTTGTAGTAAAATCGAACACACAGGCCTACTAGGACGCACTCACACGCACGAATTTGAGAGAGTTCAAGCAGTCACGCGCATCAAATACCCCTATTCTGTATATAAGAAGTATAACATGAAATGAAGCAAAAATTATAGCCTATTTACAATATGAATTTTCACAAAATATCACCTAACTCACATTATTTCAACATACATAATAGGTATTAAAAATTATATCTGCAATGATAGACACGAAGTTTGTCAGGTTTGTTGCTAATTTGTGCAACACCCACGGATTAATGTCGACTTATTGTCCTGCTTCATTTAAGGTCATCAGTTGTACTAGAGTTATTTTGATAGACAGTACCTTTAGATAACCCCAGAGATAAAATCTAACAATGACAAGTCTGGTGACCTTGGTGGTCATATTTCTTCAGAAATGAGTCCTGTAGAATTGTAACGTTTCATTTCGCTGTTTCGGAAGAACAATGATGAAACTGCAAAATTGGGCCCCTATCTGACTAGTGCTATTTAAAATTAACCAAAAATTATAATATTTTGTTTTATTTCGATTGTTATAATATTTATTTGCAATTATTTATTTATTTATTTATTTATTTATTTATTTATTTATTTATTTATACATGTATTCATATGTAAATAGGATTAACTATGTTATTTTGTTTCTCCTGAAAAAAAATTAAATGTTGCCCTACGTCGTCGTTCCTCCGGAACAGTGATTTGATGTGTGGCATGTGATACAGTCTTGTTGCGACCAGCATTAGATTCATCACCAAACCTGTTTGGCGTACATATCATCTATATCAAGCTATAGTCCGCGGACCACTTGTGGTCCTCGAGGTCTGCCCCTGTGGTCCTTCAAAAAAGACAAAAGAAAAAATAAAATTCAAACGAATTGCGTATTACATTATAGCTGAAAATCTCAGAGACTGGAAATTACACATGGCAATCGCTTTCACTTTTTCTTCCAATACTGACATTTTATGAAATTTATTACCCTACCCGTCTACCGACTTCCCACTCTACTCTCAGCAACAAAAGAGGGATTTAAAGCACTATGAACGTGGTGTTTCTCGCCGTCTTTTCCCTGCACTTCTGGTGCTGCACCTGTAACCCAGCCAGGGACCACCCGAATTCATTACAGAGGACCAAAGTACCGAACCTTTTCATGTATTTATGACTTTAAATCTTTCTGATGTGGTACATGCTAGTAGTTGTCTATGTCTCTGTTAAATAGTGCCCATTATACATAATGAAAACCTGGCTTCGATCCGGATCTTTGAAAAGAAAGGAACGTGATGATACGCTTCATTTAGGCTCTGCTAACAGTTCAGAAGCTGTGTGTCAAGATATTAATATCAATGATTCTAGTGCCATTAAAGAAATATCTAGTCATTCAAACATAGGCCTAGAACAACTGTGTAAGAATCGACAGGCTCAGTCATCTCACTAATGTGAGTACCAACATTTATTTATTCTTTTTTTAGTTAATAAGTTAAAGATTAGGCTATCCAAACTCTAATTGCCTTGAATTATTAAAAAAAAAGAAAAATTTTCTTCTATTAACATTAACGTAATTAGCTAATACTAACATAAAATTAAATGAATTAAATTAATTTTAATTAATTAATTCTAATTTAAAATATAAATATACTGGTATTAAAATATGCTACAAAAATTATAAATTCACTTTCGAAGGGAACAAGAGTAAGGTGATCTGCGGAACTGTTCTGACTTAAAAGTGGTCCCCACTTCAAAAAAGTTTGAGAAACGCTGCTCTATATGATTTATCCTGATGATAGTAATAGGCCTACGAGTACATCAGTACGTGAAATTTGTCACATTCTACCACGAGCACGCCGCATACTGCATAATCGTCCCTTTGCGGAAAGATTCTTCGGATAACAACCGATTGGTCGCTTCAGATAGCTATACTTGATCTGTTTCTCATCGCACGTCAATAGTGTCAAAATTTAATTCTTGTGACGATAAAAAATAATCAATGGTGTCCCTTATAGTCTCGCACAGTTCGTGGGGCAACTATTTGTGCAAGCAATACATTTCCCAAGATCATGTAGAAGTAGTCGTCCTTGCTAGACTAACGGTTTCTAGCCGCTGGAGCCGAGGTTTGCGGGTTCAAACCTGGCCCAGAGTGATTTAATCCTAACATGCCTTCCTGCGGGAAAGAAGTAGTCTAAAGCTGGGAGATAAGATTACATGTCGCAGATTTACGTCTTCAGGTGGTTTGTCGGCCATTTCGAGTCCGCGTTGAAATTCGACGAGAATAATATCTGAAAATGTTATCAAATAAAGTACTGCTGTCAAATCTATACTAATAATAAATCTGTAGCCGAAATTTTTCTGGTAATTTTTGATTTTCCAAAAATAATTGGTCCTAACATATATAATTCACCACCCTGAAACCGAAAATCGCTTTTTTGAACTTTTTGTATGTCTGTCTGTCTGTCTGTCTGTCTGTCTGTCTGTCTGGATGTTTGTTACCTTTTCACGCGATAATGGCTGAACCGATTTATATGAAAAATGGAATATAAATTAAGTTCGTCATAACTTAGAATTTAGACTATATAACATTCAAAATATTTTATTTAAAAGGGGGGTTATAAGGGGGCTTTAATTAAATAAATCGAAATATCTCCCTTATTATTAATTTTCATGAAAAATGTTACATAACAAACGTTTCTTTAACAATAATTTCCGATAAGTTTTATTCTATGCAAAACTTTGATTGGACTGATATTTAATGAGATAAATTAATTTAAAAATTACAATAACAACGCCATCCAAGACGGTGTAATGAAATAAAAAAACAAATGACTTCGTCTATAAGGGGCCTTTGACAACAACAATCGAAAGCTATGAAACATAGCCTACAGAGAATGTTTCTGTGTTTCTATGAAGTAATATCGGAAGCTAAATTAACCGATTTGTATAATTAATTATTAATTCACCATTGGAAAGTGTAGTTTCTCTAGATGGACATAATGCTATAATGTTATTACAGTAACTTCTGAGTGAATCGAGGACATGTAAGATTAAAATAGCTTCTTATGCACAGAAAACTTGATAGGCTATTCTGTACATTCGTTTCCTATATTTCCTAAAATAATGTTTATGTCTCTGGATCAAAATGATCGCATTTTAATTTTTTTAAATACAATTTAAATTAAATAACATACTAAACGATTTATCCTTCTATCAAACACAAATGTTCCCTGGATGAAATGTCCTATTTTAATTATGTAATTACTTTATATTTACTTATTTCTAACGGGTGCAGCGGAGCGCACGGGTACGGCTAGTGTAGAAATAAACGATTACGTATTGTTCATAGTGTACTTGACTGGTCCTGAAGGTGTGTTGGGACTCGTTAATGATGTTCAGTTTGTCATTCTCAATATTGGAAGTCTTTCCTCCTCACGATCCGTCTTCTAATACGATGTAACTTAAATTGTGTTCTAAAATTCATGGTAGGGTTTCAGAGGATTATATTTTTGAACGAATAGAAGTAAAAATGTAATATTGGTGTCAGATGAAAATAAAATTCTCAAAGTTTTTCGTCTGTAAGTTTGAGGCACTGAAGGAAACAAAAGACGGTAACAATCTAACAAATGCAATAATTTGCATTGTCACAATTAATTATACAAGATGGATGTCCAAACAAAAGTGCAATGAGTTTTGTGGTGGCAAAATTCGAATCTCCGACTGTTCGCAGTTGTCAATTTTATTAAGCATATTCACAGCAAACTTTGAGAGATTTGTTTTCATCTGACCCTGATATTAGTCTTTATTTCTATCTCTGTTCATTCAAAAAATACAATATATAATACAACTCCTCAGTATTCCCACAGTCTAGTATATACAGTCCCGAAGCTTTAGTTTTGAAGGTGCTAGGAACAATAGACTGTGCAGCTACTATTTCGCATGGTCTGTAATGATGCGATAGTAGCGATCCTAGTGGTTAGCAACTATCTATGGATGCATATTTATTACGTACTGAGCTTCGTGACTGTATATAGCCCTACTAGACTGTGGTATTCCTCTGGAACCCCAATGTAGTCGTTATGAATGAAATCGCAACCGCTTGCGAAAAATCTTGCCTTAAAATCAATATACCATTCACGGATTGTAGGCCCATTGAGTGGATCTGCACCAAACTTTGTTCGGCAATACCGTTGCACATTAATAAACGACCGGTTCACATGAAAATCAAGCTTTTCTGTTTCTATAGCAGCCATTTCGACTCAACAATGAACAAATTTGTTTATGTGCACTATGAGGCAGTATCACCAACTATAGTCGCGACGCTGTTATTTCCGGCGTGACTCCGCCTCTTTGCTTACGTCTTAGGAAGTGAAGGCTCTATAAAGTCTAGGTAGGTAGTATCGTTCGCCATTTTTGTTCTTTCTTTCCCGAGCTACCATACGAGAAATCTATTTGCCACACCGTTAAACATTATCATGTCGTAGCTCCTATGATAATAAATCAAACGCACTGTAATTCAGCAAATAATTGAGCGGCAAATAACGTCTTCGTGTGCTTTCTGCGAACGCCAACGAAAGAGCCAAAATTGAGGGCGATTATATTAAGTATTTATCGAGCCTTAACAAATGAATAATGTCTTCATAAGCGAATCACAAGACGCACACGTTTAAATGTAGCCGACCTGCAACGCGATTGGCTGCCGGAAATTAGAGCGACGGGACTATAGTAAAACAATGTTACCACAACTAAACTTTTTGAGCTTGTTTCCATTGGTGCTATTTTCATGTACCCCAGATTCATAGAACGTAAATTACATGTGTTCGAAACCGCAAAGGTCTTTTGTAGAAGTCCTGTATACTCGTATAAATGAATTTAGGCCTAGTCTGAGTCGGCTTTTCATTACGTTATATTTACTTTTTTTTTCATACTGACGTATTGTTTTTCCTTGTTTCATAGCAAGTAACTTAAATTAACTTATAGCAATTTATACTCTATCAGCATGAGATGAATACAGTAGGATATATATTTTTATTTTCTGTTAATTGGAAACTTTAACATGTGAACTTCGAATATCTAAATAATCCCATTCCACCAACACTCTCCATTTCCCCCTAATTTCAGATGTCATCTGCTGTAGTTAAAAATATACTTGAGTGAGGTCTTCTGGATAATATAGGTTTCCGATGTTGATATAATTCTAAGGACAGGGCTCTGGACCCTGAAAGTTTACCAGGTACTCGCCAGGATAATCCGCCTGTCAGTATCGTATTCACAAATTCTACCCAGGCCACCTATCGGACTACAAAAACCTTTGCATAGGCTATAGGAAGCACAACGGGCCAATGTGAGTTTTGAATTTATTAGTACAGTATTTACGAAGAAATTACTTCCACAATTTTCATGACAGATGTGTAACAGTTGTTAAGAAAAGTGTGTAATTCTAAATTATTTCAATTAAGCTAAATATAAAACTGAAGAACATAACAGTCCTTAAGGTCTTGTACGAATACTTGATAGTGATGGTGATGGTATCATGCACAGATGTATGCAAACATGCAGAGAGTTGTTTTTTGTTTAGAAATATAATATAAATAGAATGTATTTCTTTTTCTTTTCAGGCCGCGGAGTACAAAGTCACAGATCAAGTATATTTTGATGTCAGTATTGGAGGAGAACCAGCAGGAAAGATTGTGATTGGTCTGTTTGGAGAAGTAGTTCCTAAAACTGTGAAGAACTTTCTGACAATTGCTTCTGAAGGGATCGATGGAAAAACTTACGCCAACTCTAAATTCCATCGCGTAATAAAGAAATTCATGATACAAGGTACATAATAGGCTATAAATCAATGAATGGTATCAACAAAAGTATACAGCATTTGCTCTGTTATTGAGAAGTTTAGCTGCTCTTTCGATAGATTTAGTAAGATAAGAAAAGTTTAAAAAGTATTAAAACGAGAACATTTATTTTAACGAGTTAAGCTACCTTCTCTTGTAAGCGAAAAATATCGCGCAACACTGTTATCTAAATACATAGCGGCTTCAAAACTTCTTAAAAATGCAAGCTTATACAGGCATACAGATATCAAAGACAAATTACTAGTCTGAAACATTGATTCAGGTTATCATAAAGGAATATTATCCACGGACCCAACTTCATTCCAGATATCTAAATTTGAAACATATCGTGTTTCGTAATTGGAAAGATCTCTCGTTTTAATATAATGATATCTTTTCACCTTTTTTATATTTTCTCTGTTTGTATACAGAGTATTGCTGAACCCTTGTTTATTTTTCTTTAGATAGGAATAATGAACACTATTTCATTTGTAATTTGAGATTTTACCAAATATGTTCAAGGCATGTAGAGCTTTTTAATTTAAAAGGCACTGCGTATCTAATTAAGAGTTGAACATTTAAGTTCCTGCTTCAACTTGTATGAAAGAGTCAAAGCTGAATTCGTATTTCTGTTGCGTATAAGTTGTGTATTGTTTTATTTTAGGTGGAGATATTGTCAAGCAAGATGGCACCGGTTCTGTTAGCATTTATGGAAAGTACTTCCAAGATGAGAACTTTAACATAAAACATACCGCACCTGGTTTCCTCAGTATGGCAAATGCAGGTATGTCTCATTTTGTAGGTATCTTATGTGTGTACAGTAGACCTTAAATGATCACATCTTCGTATGTATTTTAATGATAGCCCAAGAAAATAAACTACAAACATATGGTAAACAAATAAATTTTTGCGAAACATATAAAACGTATAATAAGAAAATGTGTATCATCACGATACAGATTTTTTAATCTGTTGGTGTTGGCATACCCTTCATATTTAAGAAACCTACAATGAGAAATCGCCTTTTGTTACAGTGCTTTTTAAAACATACAAAATTAAATGCGTATTAAGCATTTAATTTATTCTATAAAAGGTGTACTACAGAAATTTTTATGCTCAACCATGCCGAAATGTAGTAATTATACACCTGCTAGCAGCCCTTTAATGGACCTCATTAAAGTACATCTATTCATTAAAGTTCAGGTGATCCACCAATCAGAGAACACCATTGTAGCAATATGAAAGCGCAAATATCGATTATTCTCGGATATGCAATCGAAAGACAACTAGCAAAACGTCACGGAGGCTGGAAATCCAATACTGTCGCAGAAGGTTATGTTCTGTTACTATAATAATTAGTGTTAATTGTAAATAATATTCAAATAAATTCAATTTGTCATCTCGTTTTTCAGTGTCTAAATCAATTTCAAGGTTATATCAAGATTAATGTTTATTTTACTCTCTAGATTATATCAAAGTCAATGACATTATTTTGTTTCTCGGAAAAAAATCAATAGGCCTACTTTCGCGTCTGCGCACATCTCACAGTTTACGAGATATTGCACAAGGTCAGTTCCGCTCCCCAGTCAGATAAGAATAACATGAATACTTATGAATAATTTTAAGTTAGAAATATGGTCGAGCATAAAAAGTCGTGTGAAACTTGCCTATAATGGTAATTAAGATGCTCGTATGAAAATTATGAAACTCGCTTGCGCTCGTTTCATAAACATACTCGTGTCTTAATTACTACCATTATAGGCTCGTTGCATAATGTACTAACTTATTTCGAATGTCACGGATTTAAACTTGGATGAACAAATCTTAGCACAACTCAATTTGAAAGAAAGCAAACCTAGTTTTAGGATTTTGACATGTTAAATAATCTTGTTCCCATAAGGAAAACGGGTAGGAACTATTTGTCAGCAGTGTCTCAGAATCACTGAAATCCATATTAATTTGTAGTCATCCACACGATCGCTTACAGGCGAGCAGAAGGTATGAATGTGTGGGGACACCATCTAGAAGTGCTAGAAACCTTTAAAAAATGTAAGGATATATCTGTAGCATTTAATTTGTAGTATCCACTTGATGGAAAGAGTGCAAGAGGTTCTGTATTTTATTCAGGGACGTATAAAATGATACTTCAATGTTTCGTTACGGTAAGCAGATGGCCTTTTTACAATTTGTTAAAAGTGGTAATTTAAATAGAGTTTGATATGTTAATGTTTTAAAGTACCTGAAACCGAAATAGTGATTTTGTCTTTTACTGTTCTAGGAAAGGACACAAATGGTTGCCAGTTTTTCATCACTACAGTGGCGACACCGTGGCTTGATGGTCACCACACAGTTTTTGGCAGGGTAGGAACTCTAGGCTATTTTTTATGTATTTAGTACACTTATTAACTGTTGCTCTAGTTTTTATGTTAGCTTGTGATAAAAATAATGTTTTTTATCACAATATGGCATAGCCTACGTAGTTATTTTCATGGGGTTTGTACAAATAGTATGAGCGAAGTACCAACACTGAATGCTATGAGTAAAGATAATTAATTAAGCTTTGGTTACCGAGTGGTTTCTGGCGAGCCTTTGTGTTTCGATGCTTCTGCTAGTAATCACGTCGAAATGCACAATATTTTCAAATTCCTGCTCGAAAATATTCAGTTTTCCCAACAGTAACTTATTGCTGGTGAAAGATTCTAGTCCTGGCCAGCAGAACTGTAGCTCTTGAGAGCGACTGCTTTCCTCCCCTCTTTTACCCCACCCACCTTTTCTACCTGTGCGGTCACGGCGTTCTAGTTACGCTCTGCTGCATCAACATTTATTCTCGGGGCGGAAGTCGATCATCCCCAATAGAAGTGGAGTGAGGCTGACGTCATAGTTCCCCTACTTTGCGAGTTCTGCAGGCCTGTTCTAGTCCCTTAATATGTCCATGATTTAAGATGTTACACATTTTCTTCTCAAAATTTATCAATATGCATTCTTCCTTTACATATTTCATCTTTCGTTATGAAATTTTACTTTTGTTATGCTGCGATTATGTGTGCATTTGTGTAAGTAAATATTAATATAAATTCATTTTTTTCATATTTCATATAAAATGCATTTAAATCCAAGCTGACTTAGTTGCCTCATGAGTGACGCCTTCTTGGTATCACTTGAGATTTAGGCCTGTCTTCGGATAGTTGACTAAACAACAAAGCTATTATCATTGTATCAGTGTCAACATTTTGCTATGAAAGCGATGCTTGCCTATGATTTATTGATCTAGTTTATCTCCTAATAAGAGGGAGATCCAGTTAAGTACTTAGTAACATAATGCATATGGTTTGAAAATGTATATAATTTTGTTTACTATTTATACAACTTTCGTATCCACTGACCAGTCCAATAATAATAATAATAATAATAATAATAATAATAATAATAATAATAATAATATTAATGATAAATTGTATTACTGCTGGCAAGAATTAACAGAAAACCGAACCTCAAAGTCTCGCTTGTTTATTCATTACTCTTGCAACGGATGTTACTTTAACTTACAAATCACAGCACAAATTCTAACTTGAAAAAAAAAAAAACGAAATAAACTATATATAATTTTTTTTTATTAATATTCCCGAAGAAGATGGCAGAGCTAGCCGTCGAAAGCTTGGAGGCAAATCTCAAACTCACCTGGCTGAGAACCCGAGAAGAGTTATTATCAGACATCGGATTCTAGGGCAAATGCCTATTTTGTTTCTTTAGGAGAAAAGTAAAAATAATTATTAATATTTGTGTTTCATGGAAATTGAAAGGTATTCAAAGAGTTTTATAGTGCCCTAAAATGCCCTAAAACGGTTATTAGAGCCTAATTTGTTAATATTCGCCTAAAAATGCCTAACTCACTGTAAAGTTTCGCATTTTACTCTTACTTTTTATAATTTATACATGCATTCACTGCGAAATTTAAGGCAATTAAAAAGTGGAAAGTTTGCTTCACACCGGCCATGAAACCATTGATAAAGGAAACAAAATGTTTTGAATCTCACGACACTCGCAATAGATTTCACCGAATTTAACATGTTTGGAGGCATAAATGCCGACAAAGAACCAACCTTAGTTTTGAAGTAGGCAACAATCACAACATGTGCTGCTACCGATTCAGAGATATACTATACTATAAAAATGACTGTTTTCGGTCTGAAACCGATTAGCTGTACTGCCCTTCAGAGTGTCATAAAATCACAATTTTTGGAGAAAGAGTGTTTTTGAAATATTTATGAAAAGTCGTAAAACTGCGAATTAGTAGGGTAAACCGTTACAAAATATTTAAAAGAATGGCCCTCCTAGTGTTAACACTACCAGGAAATGCAACAATAAGTGGAACTTTGTATTTTTGTCCAATTGAACCTCAATAACAACGGTTCATTTGAATGCTCGTTAACAGTTGCCCTTTCCCTCACCTTATTTGTGTTGAGAAGTTTTGAGCGGTAGGACGTTTTCCTGTGAAGTT
The DNA here is from genome assembly GCF_040183065.1 of Periplaneta americana. NCBI lineage: Eukaryota > Metazoa > Arthropoda > Insecta > Blattodea > Blattidae > Periplaneta > Periplaneta americana. The sequence continues at coordinate 147,174,485 of NC_091128.1, forward strand.
TAACGCGATAATGCCGAAAAATATAAGTGCAAAATCTACATTGATCCGGCAATGGCTAACAGAATATTCAGAATTCACTTATGATGGAAAAATAATATTCTGCAAGATTTGTAGCAAACAGGTATGTAACAATAGTTGAAATATATAAATTCTATTAATTTTAATGAGTAGGCCTATAATATTTATACATTGACTGAGCTATCCTGAGGTATAATTCTTTTTAAGACCACTACACTTTAACCTTTTAAATTCCGATAGTTAAAGTATTTGCAGGTCATTAAAATTTTGATTGTTCGAACCCACTAACTTTGTGATAGAAATACGGCAATACAACAATTAGGATTTTATTTTAATTCAGTTTACTTTACATTTTTAGATTTCGCAAGAAAAGAAGTGCCACCTAAAGCAGCATGTGCAAGGAGCGGCTCATAAGGCTAAAGCTCAGCAGAAAAATCAACTGCAACAAACTTTACTAACACAGCCTACTTCATTCAATCTCAGCAGCAATTTCTATGCTGATTTAACCAGAGCGTTTGTTGCTGCTAACATTCCCTGGAATGCAATTGAAAATCCGGTTTTAAGACAGTTTTTACAAAAATACTGCAAACAAAATATCCCATCTGAGTCGACCCTAAGAAAAAATTACTTAGACAGAATATACAATGAAACTTTAGCTTCCATTCGGGAGGATATAGGTGATTCTTACATATGGGTCTCTGTGGATGAAACCTCAGATCCTATGAATAGGTATATAGCAAATATGGTAGTAGGAAAACTTAGTCCTGATGGACCTTCGATTCCACATCTCGTATGTGTTAAGGAACTTTCGAAAGTGAATAGCCAAGCCATTGCTTATTTTGTAAATAAAGACCTACAGTCTTTATACTCAGGTAATATAGACGATTCTAAAGTTCTGTTGTTTTGTACTGACGCTGCCTCATACATGGCTGCTGCAGCTCCACTTCTTAAAACATTTTATCCTAACCTCACGCATGTAACCTGTCTAGCACATGGCCTTCACAGGGTTTCTGAAACAATCCGGAATGAATTTCCTCTTGTCAATTCGTTTATTTCTAACACAAAAAAATGTTTTTGTAAAGCCCCATCCAGGATTTCAATATTCAGAGAGAACTTTCGAGATATCCCACTCTCACCTCAGCCGGTTGTTACACGATGGGGAACCTGGATTCAATCAGTGGTGTATTATTCTAAGTATTTTAAAGAAGTGGTCACAGTTATTGATAAATTACCTGAAACTGATAGTGCAGCGTGTGTGAAAGCAGTGAAAGATTGTCTGAATGACTCACGAGTGAAAAACGATATTGCCTACATAACATCAAACTTTTCTTTCATACCTGCAAGCATTGAACAATTAGAACGTGAAAAACAATCTCTTTGTAGCCAAATAGCAATAGTAAAGGAAGCTCAAGTGAACATACATTCTGCTTTGGGCGAAACTGGGAAAAAAGTTAAAAATAAGTGGGACAACGTATTAAATAAGAATGTAGGATTTTCATTGTTGGAAAAAGTATCAAGAGTGATATCGGGGGAAAGTGTAAATGTTCCAGTAAGTATTGATGTTTCTATTGTACCTAATTTAAAATTTGCGCCTCTCACATCAGTTTCGGTTGAAAGAAGTTTTTCTGCTTTCAAAATGAGTCTCAGTGATAAAAGGCAAAGGTTAACTGTGGAGAATTTAGAAAAAATTCTGGTGGTGTACTGTGCAGATAATTATAATAAAGTCTGAGCATGTAACTGAATTTCAATAACTTAAAATGAGTAATCTTGATATCAATAATCATTATTTCATTAGTTTCAATATATTAAATTTGTGCAGCTCTGTTTATAAATATAATATAGTATTCTTTTTTTAATGTTTAAACATAATTTTTTGTGCGTATTTTAGTGTATAACTAAAAATTTCAGTGAAAGAAATAAGTATGATACCTTGATGTGCCTAAAATGCCTATTTTCATTAAAATAGAGCCTAATTTTACAAATTTTGAGCTTATTTTAGGCGCCTAAAACTGCAATTTTTAGTGCCTAAAAATCCGATGTCTAGTTATTATACATCAAACGCCGGGAAAGCCTCAAGTCACACATTTTTTTTATTGTTTCTATGTTCTCCGTAAATTCTTCAAATATTTCCCACCAATTAGGATATATCTTGTATGTGTATGTAGAAGTCGAAAGTGGTGGAAGAACGAGCAACTCGATGATCGCTACACATTTCAACAATAGTAAAGTCAGAATTGAGCCATGTACAACTGAGCATATGTGCATGTTGTTTGAAGAAATCCACAAAAATGTACTCCTAGATTGCCAGTTTTTTTCAAAGATAATGTAAAACGCCACACTAAAACATTTGGCAAAAGAGACGAGAGTTACCGGCTGTATTCCATGAGCCGATGCCAGATAAAGCTGAACTCTGAACAACTGCCATAAGATTACCATCAATTCATGGGCATTACATTTATGAAACCAGTCATCACGTATAATAAAGAGGTCTATATTCGTAACAGCAATATCCAGACAGTCCCGGCGAGTGTGCTAGAATCATTCCGAAATAAAATCGATTTGAGCAGATCTAATTTTTTTTTTTGTATCTGACGGTTGAATTACAAGGGGTCGGTACACTTTGAGCGCGTTAAAATCAATATTGGTTGTGTTGCTAGTGTTCAGCGCAATAGTAGACAACTTGCGTAAGCTTCGGCTCGAAGATATCGCATAATTACTAATTATTCGAAAGTGGATCATTCTGCACCCAATACCTTCCGAACCACACTGAATGAAATCGAAATCTTAGCACATCCAAGTATATAATTTCGACCTCTATGTTTCGATGCACAACTTTTTTGTGAAAGATATATAAAAAATATTCAGTTCAAACAGCGATGAGTTAGTTTCTTGCATACTAGAATGTCTGCAACCGGCGCTGTGTTAGTCTGACTGAGGCCTGAGATATAATGGATGGCTGAGAAGTGATACCTCGTATCTCTAAATTTGCAGGTGAATAAAAAAGTTAAAAAAATTAATTTTTCTCAAAATAGATTATCTATTTGCATTATGTTCCTGCTTTGCAAGATCTTCTACTCAAGGACAAAATATTAGTTTACTGCCCGATTTTGTAAAAAAAAAATAATAATAATAATAATAATAATAATAATAATAATAATAATAATAATGTTAATCTGAATAATAATTTAGGGCACCTGCGTGGCTCAGTCGGTTAAGGCGCTTGTCTGCCGGCCTGAAGTTGCGTTGGGACGCAGGTTCGATCCCCGCTTGGGCTGATTACCAGGTTGGGTTTTTTCCGAGGTTTTCCCAAATCGTAAGGTGACTGCCAGGTAATCTATGGCGATTCCTCGGCCTCATCTCGCCAAATACCACCTCGCTATAACCAATCTCATCGACGCTAAATAACCTCGTAGTTGATACAGAGTCGTTAAATAATCAACTAAAATAATAATAATAATAATAATAATAATAATAGTCTAATTAAACTAAATTACCATTTTTGTAGATACGAGGTATCACTTCTTAGCCATCGATATAATTAGTTTGTATTTCAGAGATTAAAATACTCTCTGTTAGAACTTACAATAAGCGTTTGTCTGATGAGCCGGAGTTGCGCTCGGCGTGGGTTCGATTCCCGCTTGGGCTGCTTACCTGGTTTGGTTTTTTTTTTTCCGAGATTTTCTACAACCATAATGCGAATTTCAGGTAATCTACAGCGAATCCTCAACCTCATATCGCCAAATAACATCTCGCGATCACAAATTCCATCGACGTTAAGTAATCCAGTAGTTGAGTGTCATTAAATAACCAAGTAAAAGCATTTAAAATAAATGATGCAATGTTCTTAGAGAGCGGCATTTTATTAAAGAGTTTAATACATGAACACACATTTGTTTTATAGATTTGGAAAAAGCTTTTGATAGAATCAGTAGAAACAAATTATGGGATATTTTAATCAAAAAGGATTAGGCCTATCCGAAACATTTAATAGATACTTTGCTTAATATAGATATAATATAGAGGAACAAAAATAAAATTTGTGTGAGAACTTAAATTATTTGCGCAAGACAGAAATACGGAACATTAACTCGATTAGGCCTAGTCATATTATTTTCCACAGGACCTGGAGTTAAAAAAAAAAAAAAAAAAAAAAGAATAAAATTTTGTTTGGGTGTTCAGAGTCAACTTGAGGTGCAAGGGCATAACGCAACACAATAAGAGACACAAATAGAGAGTTCTCAGACATTTAGGTTCTCAAGGTCTCATGTCAAAGAGCCATGATGAATGTCAATCATCGTAGAATAGAGGAAATTAAATAGAATTGCTTGAAATGATGCCGCGCTCTAACAGTGATTTGTGCACTCATGATAATAGCTCTTTTGTATTTCGTAATACGTCTTCTAGGTTCAGAGTGGTACTCTCAATCCTCCGACCATGGTGTACGCGACTGCAACGAGCAGCTCTGGCGATATATGGAGGTCGTGATTTTGAATCGTTTCTCGGACAAAGATGCGATGTACTCTGTTGTCCTATATGAAGGCTTGGAGTTTTGCTGACCCACTCATTCAGTGTTAGTCCGTATAGTTTAAGTGTAGAGGTTCAAAATTCGAAGTTGAAGTGAACCTTTCTAGAATGTATGAATTATACTTGGTAAAAGCCCGAAAGAGTTTAATTTAGAAACACATTTCTTTTATAGATTTGGAAAAAGCTTTTGACAGAATTAATAGAAGCAAATTATGATTTATTGATCGGTCAGCGCATTTAGCGCTATACAGATAACTTCTAAATCGGATAATCAAAAAGGATTACTCGAAATATTTAATAAATATTTTCTTTAATTGTATATTACAGGTAAACCCTAAGCAATGTAATTAATTTCAGGGTGTTATTCTTTGAGATATAAGAAACAAAGAAAGTCTCATACAATTCTTTCTCGTTTTTTTGTTTCCTTTTCAAAATAAAAATTGTTTTATATGTTTTGGGAAAGCTACTCAATTAATTTCCGATATGCTCAGTCAATTTAAGAGAGCAATGTATTATGATAATAAATGATAGAAAGAATTAGGTTATGAAATTGGCAACATAAGAAAACTAGATCTACAGTAGACCTACAAAAGAAATTACCGGTGAAAAGTTTTAATCAAATATGCAAGACAATTAGAAGGATCCTTTTAAACAAAACACGAAAAGATAAGATTTTAAAATTTTATAAAATCTTAGCAGTTCCAACTCTTCTTTATGGCACGGAATGCTGGGCTCTTACAAAAAAAGTCGAAAACATAAAAAGAAATATCAGAAATGAGATTCTTAAGGGCGGTTGCTGGATATAGAAGGTCAGATAAACAATATAATGAGGCATAAGAGAAGAATTGAACGTATTTAATTTAAATAATAAAATAAAAGAATATCAACAAAATTATTATGATCATGTGTTACGGATGCCAGATTCCCACATTCCCAAAAAGATCTTACAATGTAAGCCTAAAGGGAGAAGAGAGAATGGAAAACCTTTGAAGAGATAAAAAAAAAAAAACGTTACATTAAAATACCCCGAAAGAGCAAAGCTCGTGTTCGGGGACAGTTCCGTTACATAGATATACATACTTTGTAGACAAAATACTTAAGAAAAAAGGTCACATAAAGATGATAATAAATTTAGTAAATAATACTACTAGTAATAACTGAGTGAAAAAATAGACGATGTTGAGATTGGTGGATTAATATTAAATTATTATTAGTAGTATAATTTGTACAGTCAAGTTAATATAGTAACGAAGATAAGATAGTAAAAATATACTTAGGATAGAAATAAACTTGTTTTACAATACATGGTACATAATATAAATACAGGGAAGTCTGTCATATATATATATATATATATATATATATATATTTTTTTTTTTTTTTTTTCTGGATCTGAAAATTTCATTGCTTAAAGTAGTCAATTCTGGATGAAATTTTATTATCGAATTATATAGACGTGGACCATAATTTGTACTGTGTAGTAAAGCAGCAAATGCGAAACATTTAGGTTCAACTAATTTAAGAATTTCATTTCGTCTTGTATTATGATCATGTGGCTGAGCTACAAATTTCATTCTATTTTTATGATAGAATTTCATTAAAGAGTATTTATAAATTTGGTCAATTCTAAAAACATTCAATTCGGAATGGATCAAATTTGTTGGCTAATCCAGTCGCCTTTACAAACAAATTTTGATTATACGTTTTTGCAACATAATTAGAGGAAGAAGAGCAGTTTTTGTAATGCCTCCCCATCCAGTTATACCATATTGGATAACAGATTCAACTATAGCCAAATAAACCAAACGTAATACATGAGTAGGTAAGTAATGGCGAAGGTTTACAAATTTGTAAATTGTTTTACGGATCCTGTTACATAAAAAGGTGATTTGTCTATCCCATTTCAAGTGCTGATCAACAATAATTCCCAGGTATTTCACATCTACAGATTCTTTCAGGCAAGGGCATTTAGTGGTTGTAGAGAGTTTGCAAAATGAGATGGACGGACCAGTTTCTTTGAGAGAACGGAACAGGTCGAAAGGCCTAATCCTTGATGATGATGAATGATGAATGATAGAAAGAATTTTAGTTTTGTACTTTAAATGTGCAGAAATTTGATCCGAACTAATGTAATATTTTAAAATTCCTCCTTAGCACGAAAAGTTAGAACTGTTCGGATCAAATATCTGCACATTTAAAGGAAAAAACTAAAATTCTTTCACTGATTTATTATCACAATACACTACTTTCTTAAATTGACTCTGCATGTTACTATTGTAGTCCCGCGCCGTGGCGTCGTGGTCTAAGGCATCCTGCCTAGGACTCGCGTTACGGAATGCGCGCTGGTTCGAGTCCTCATGGTGGAAGAAATTTTCTCATGAAATTTCGGCCAGTGTATGGGACCAGTGCCCACCCAGCATCGTGATGCACTTGGGGAGCTACGATAGGTAGCGAAACCCGGTTACGCAAACCAGCTATAACGGCTGGGGGGCTCATCGTGCTAACCGCACGATAACTCCATTCTGGTTGGTTGATCGTCCATCTCTACTTCGGCATGTGGCCGTGAGGCCAGCAGCCGGCTGGTCGGTCTTGGCCCTTCGTGGGCTGTAGCGCCACGGGTTATTATTATTATTATTATTATTATTATTATTATTATTATTATTATTATTATTATTATTATTATTATTATGCTATTGTTTAGTCAACTGTCCAAAGACAGGTCTGAACCTCACAAGTGATGTCAACAAGACACCACTTATGAGGCAACTAGGCCAGGACATAATGGGGTAGGGTGGCCAGTTCCTTTCCCCCTCCATTGTATACATCGCTAACTAGCTACATATTAATTTAAAAAAACTTCAGATGCATACAAACAATTGTTTTTCCTATGACACACATCGTCAAGTGAGATGTACTGCCTGATAAATCAGCCATAATCTTAATCAGAGAATGCTTTCTCATTGAAGAACAGAATTCTTACGAGACCTAAATGAACGGCACTGAACATCTCGGCTTTGCTTACCTTTCGAAGGATGCAATGGTAATGATTTTGCTGCTCTCTGCCAGTATTATGAATCTGTGAATCTCGGGGATAATGACAAGTATAGACATAGAGGACGATGACTTACATATTGTAAGCTATAGACAATTACTAATCTCACGAAACTTACGAGATTGAGTGAAAGGCTATAACACATTTAATTAATTCCAGTGTTGTTGGCTGTTGCATAATTTTGACAAGTATTCATTATGTAAATCTTACACAAGACGAAGTTGTAAGATTATATTACAATTACTCGTAATTAACTTTTAACTTCAACGTGTTGAAATATTAGTGCTGAAAGCAGTTTGTTGCAACATTTCTTTTTCAGTCTATCAATCAATTATCCCTCCTAAGTTTAAGTAATAGTTTGTTACAGAGACTCCGCATTTTACCATGTTGATTCTGCTACACTTCTCTTACATAAGAGTATAATGCGTTTTTACGCTATGCAGCAATCAGGATAAAATCAATATTAATAAATACGAAAAACTGAAATGTTTTCTATGCTAATTTACAGAGGATTGCAGTTTACAATATTTCACGTATGCGTGCGACCATGCGAGCACATATTCTTAATATAGTGCGTACATTTTATCTTTCCACGCTCGCTTTGTGGGCAGCTGACAAGCAAACATTCTAATGGGGGCATATAAAAAAGTTTTTTTTTTCTTCCACCATGTTAATAATGTCAAAAGTAGTGCTTATACAAATTTTGGCCACCCGATCGCAATAAATATATATATTTTTTCGCTGTGAGATTTAAAACACTGTTGAATCCGTATATCAGGAATACGAATGTGATAAATTTTGCCCGCTAAATTAGCACGAAAGTACACCAGATCTAGCGGAAGAACCGCTGAATTAGGAACACTTTCGATTGGCCTATCTATTTACGAATCGATTTGTCCGGTAATGTTGGACATGAAATTTAGTCATTTTTAGGAAACAATTATTAGTACCGGTAGCTCCTTATTTAAAGTCAAAAACATACACGACTCTTTATTTGAAACCGGCTTACATGATTTGTACTTTCTTTACATGATTTTTGGAGTTTCAATGCAATTATATACCCGATAGATATCATGTATGTTTCCTAATTTTGTTTTAATATAGTTTATTTTTAGTTTCATTATTTTCTGCATTTTTAGTTAGTATTTGTTATTCAATGGAAGACTATTTCTTATTTATCTATTTATTTAATTTAATTTTCGATTTAAGCTTCCTAACCATGATGATACTGTTGCAAAATATTGATTTTGAGACTTGTCTGTCTGTCTGTCTGTCTGTCTGTCCTGTCCGTTCGTCTGTGCACGATTTCTCCTAAACTTATGGAAGGCATTTTCTCCTTAGATATCTGTAAACCCAAGGTATACAGGAATGTTTGCAAATGAAATATAATTATTTTTAGCTCTTTATTTGAAATCAACGATAAAAATGACGAAGTAGAAACCGATCCTATTTTTTTTTCTCGCGTAAGATGAAGGAAGGAATTAAATAAGCTGTCCATTATGTTCCTGGGTCTGTGTGTTTCGGAGAAATCGGTTATTACAACATGCAAAATTATTTCTTCTTCTAGTTGCGAATTCTGTCAGTAGCTCCACGCTAAGCCATACACTACAAGGCAAGTCAAAATGATGGACCCGAATTCAGTAATTTATTGTGTGAAATCTGATTAACATATGCTATTGTGAGACGTGTGCTTCGATAGATAAAATTTCAAAGTTTTCTTCAGATACATCATACGTGTTCTATATGAGCATCCTGCGTAAAAGTCACATCAAGCCGATAGTCAATCTCCTGCCATACCATTTGTAGCAGGTCATGGTTAATCTCAGCAATGGCTGCTGTGATGCAGGTGGGCAGGTCGTCCAGTGTTGTTGGAAGCGGTACGTAAACATGATCCTTTACAAAAACCCACATGAAGAAATCACATGGGGTTAAATCGGGAGAACGAGGTGGCCAACGAAGCAGATGCGCATCCTCTGAATTGCACATACCACTTACGAATGGCCTTCTCAGTAGGTGGGTTTATCCGATACTTGGTTCGGAAATGCCGCTGAACACTAATCACAGAGTTGTTTACGTGATAATCAAGCATGCAGAAGGATTTATGTTCTCCAGTCAACGCCATTTTCCTTCACTGTTCTGCTGCTGACGCCTTGCGGGCGAAAGTGGAAACTAAATATAAACATTTACCTTTCATTTTGACTTGCCCTGTACTTTCCACCAAAAAGCAGCTCAGTGTTACAGAATTATTATTCCTTATTTTCTTGTCATAAATACATTTGTTACATGTGAGGAAACCAAATTAATATGTCGTTTATTTTAACGTTGATGTTACTTTTAAATGCTGATTTTAGTTAATAGAAAACTAATATTATAAATGATTTTATGTTCGACCATGCCGAAATGTAGTAATTATACACCAGGTAGTAGCCCTTTAATGCACCTAATTAAAGTACACCTATTCATTATAATTCAGTTGTTCAGCCAATGAGAAATCACCATTGTACCATTATAAAACCGCAAGTATCGATTATTCTCGAATATGCAATCGAAAGACAACTAGCGAAAAGTCACGGAGGCTGGAAATCCAATACTGTCGCAGAAGGTTATGTTCTGTTACTATAATAATTAGCGTTAATTGTAAATAATATTAAAATAAATTCAATTTGTCATCTCGTTTTTCAATTCTAAATCAATTTCCAGGTTATATCAAGGCTAATGTTCATGTTATTCTCTAGATTATATCAAGGTCAATGACATTCGTGCCTCGGAAAAAATCAATACTTTCGCGTCTGCGCACATCTCACAATTCAGGTCAGTTCTGCTCCTCACTTACATAACCATAACATGAATACTTATGGATAATTTCAAGTTAGAAATATGGTCGAGCATAAAAAGTCGCATGAAACTTGCCTATAATGGTAATTAAGACGCTCGTATGAAAATTATGAAACTCCCTTGCGCTCGTTTCTTAAACAAACATACTCGCGTCTTAATTACTACCATTATAGACTCGTTGCATAATGTAGGCCTACTAATATAATATAGCCCTACATTTAGTTATTTTATGTATACGTGTAAAAATTAATTACATATATCCACTAAACGTAAAATTTATAAACGAAGTAACTCCGTAATTTCTAGCTGATAATGAGTATAACATTGAACGATCAAAGGGTTTATAAAAATTGAGACAATTTTATGATTATGTATCTGTTTTTAGCGTGGATATTACTAATTATTTAATATAATACCATTGTTCATTCTTTTACCTTTGCTCTTACAGGTAGTTGAAGGTCAGGACGTGGTCCACAAAATCGAGCAATTGCAAACTGACACAGATGATCGACCTCTTAAACCAGTTGTCATCACGAAGTCTGGAGTTGTGCCAACACGTACACCTTTCTACATATCAGATCAAGCCTACGAGTAAATGTTCACCTTATTTTTACAGTTGCATACCTAATCCCATAGTCTTCTCTTCGTATATTGTTCTGAATCCCTTGGCTAAAAGTAGAAATTATTCGCTGTAGAAGACATTACGGTTCCTTTGCACACGCTTGGTTGATGAAACAAGTAGGTACAAGTAATATATTGTAACTTCCCGAGAAAATAACTATCATTCATGCACATAATTCTTGTATCTGAAATTACTTCTTACTATTGTTTTGTGCCATAGCATACCTCTTTATTATAAACTTCAGTCTGTGATATAACTAAAGCAGCGAAGTATTAAAACAACTATATATTATGTTCTTTGAAATTAAGCAAAGTTATCGATATTATTTTTGTAAATAATTTAATATCTAGGGGAGAGCAACGTACACAATACTCAAAATGTGGCTTAATTGAAGTAAATGTTTAAATACAAGCCTACGCACAAAGTAATGGCTGAAAAGAATTCAGTTGAAAACATTCCCGTAAATATACATTTAATTCCATAATGTGATTATGGCGTGACTATTTTTTTTTTTTTTGTATAAAATGAAGTTTTAACTTCGATTTTAGATGCATTTTATTTTATAAGTTTTACATGTAAAATGCTATAAAGTATTGAAATAATAAAATATTTTAAGTATGATACACTATTTATAATGTGTTTTATTAGTGATCCTTTTTGTGTTTTAAAATTGTTTGAATAGATTTTATATGTTTGTAGGTAAGTCTTATTTCAATTTACAACATAAATTGAAAGCGTTAAATTGGTGTGTCGTCTTACAGTTTATCCATCAATAAACACTTTAAATCGTTTTATTTTACATTCTATAAAGTACGGTACTCGTAACAAAAGATGCGTTTGCCATTCATTAATTTCATTCATTTTGTGTTCTGCCCAAGGGCAGGCCTTTCACTGCAAACCCAGCTTTCTCCAATCTTTTCTATTTTCTGTCTTCCTCTTTGTTTCCTCATATGATCCACATATCTTAATGTTGTCTATCTTCTGATATCTTCTTCTGCCCCGAACTCTTCTCCCGGTCACCATTCCTTCCAGTGCATCCTTCAGTAGGCAGTTTCTTCTTAGCCAGTGACCCAGCCAATTCCTTTTCCTCTTCCTGATCAGTTTCAGCATCATTCTTTCTTCACCCACTCTTTCCAACACAGCTTCATTTCTTATTCTGTCTGTCCACTTCACACGTTACATTATTCTCCATATCCACATTTCAAATTCTTCTATTCGCTTCTCTTCATTTCGTCGTAATGTCGATGTTTCTACCCCATACAATGCCACACTCCATACAAAGTACTTCACTATTTATGACACTGTGATTTAAAAATTTGTAGAATATAGTGAGAATGGCACATACAGTAAATTTTTGTGTCAACGGAATAATATCTAATGATTTGTGTCCGATATGCAAGTTTAGTTGCTTCCCTTTCACCTCTTTAATTCAGTAGTGACATATTTAAAAAAAAAAATTACTAATGAACGTACTGATTATTCAAATAATAAAATTAATGACGCCTACAGACCAAATTATCAGTGATCATTGTCATGGACTGTTCTGGAACAGACCTGTAGCCGAGAATATCGCGTCCTTGCTACAAGGCAGGTAAAATAATTCTGTTATTAGCTAAGAAAAGGCTTGAAATATTACTGGCGGCCTATTGCTCTTCCTCGCAAAGTTCTTTGCTTTGCAGTCAGTTCTGCGTACCATTTGCAGGCCCTATTTACCAATGGTCAGAATTTAGAGGGTGATATTTTTTTGCCCGAAGGACCCGCGAAACCTTCGCGAATTTTGTTATGAGTGAGGAAAAAAAAACACTTTAAAAATCGGTACTTAAAATATGTTATCATGTAATTCTTTAAGAAAAAAAAGAACGCTTAAAAAACCAGTACTTAAAATGTTATCATGTAATTGTTTAAGAAAAAAAAGAAAACTTAAAAAATCTGTACTTAAAATGTGTTATGTAATTCTTTTAGAAAAAAAAACTTAAAAAATCTGTACTTAAAATGTGTTTTCATTAGTTCTTTCAGAAAAAAGACACTTTGAAAATTGGTACTTAAAATGTGTTATCATGTAATTCTTACAGAAAAAAAACATTTTAAAATCGCTACTTAAAATGAGTTATCATGTAATTCTTTAAAAAAAAAACACTTTACTTAAAATGTGTTATCATGTAATTCTTTCAGAAAAAAGAACACTTTAAAAATCGGTACTTAAAATGTGTTATCATGTAATTCTTTCAGAAAAAAAAGAACACTTTAAAAATCGGTACTTAAAATGTGTTATCATGTAATTCTTTCAGAAAAAAAAAGCACTTTAAAATCGGTACTTAAAATGTGTTATCATGTGATTCTTTCAGAAAAAAAGAACACTTTAAAAATCGGTACTTAAAATATGTTATCATGTAATTCTTTCAGAAAAAAAGAACACTTTAAAAATCGGTACTTAAAATGTGTTATCATGTAATTCTTTCAGAAAAAAAAAAAACACTTTAAAATCGGAACTTAAAATGTGTTATCATGTAATTCTTTCAGAAAAAAAGAACACTTTAAAAATCGATACTTAAAATGTGTTATCACGTAATTCTTTCAGAAAAAAAGACTTAAAAAATCGGTACTTAAAATGTGTTCTCATTAATTTTTTCAGAAAAAAAAAACTTTAAAAATCGGTACTTAAAATGTGTTATCATGTAATTCTTTCAGAAGAAAGAACACTTTAAAAATCGGTACTTAAAATGTGTTGTCATGTAATTCTTTCAGAAAAAAAGAACACTTTAAAAATCGGTACTTAAAATGTGTTATCATGTAATTCTTTCAGAAAAAAAAGAACTCTTTAAAAATCGGCACTTGAAATTTTTTATCACTTAATTCTTTTAGAAAAAAAATATATACGACATTCGAACAAGGCTAAAACGAATGAAAGAATACTTTTGCTACAGCAGGGCGATTAATCTGTGAAACGGCGCGCGATGTCGTTCTCATTCTCAATGCAACAATGAACATGTAGGATTCAACCCACTGATAGTACACAAAATGTACGATCCTGATAGGAAAGAGGGAAAAACATGTGAAAAAGAGGGAATTAAAATATTAGTTGTTTTACGATTTTTGAAATCATATATATTGTAGACATTTCTGCAGTAATACATATATTTCACTTTACCTGAGATAGGTGTATTAGGGTTATAAATACATTATTATATAATATTTAAGTTATATGACATTAATTAAATATCATATTGAAAGTTTTTTTTAAGTACAATCTGATATAATTTATATTACATGGATGGATGAGGTGAACTAAAATGAGAGGAAAATAAAATAAAGAAATTGATAAAATTTTGACAAATCTATAAATTCAGCAAATCTGTACATTTTTAAATTTATATACATGAATGAATGAAATGAAGAGATAAAATTAAAGACTAAAATACAAACTTTATGTTTCAATTAACAATGTTCATGAAATATAATATATTTTTATTTTATTTTTACTATCTGACCTTCCAAGGCTTGCCTATAGACACAGAATAACACACAATTTACAATATAACCTAAGCGAAGAACTAACCCAAATATACACTAGAATGTAATTTAAATTTCTGTGGATTGAAATTTATGAAGCCGTTTCACAGTTTTACGTAAAACAATGTTGTTACAAGCAGTTTATATATTCTATTCAACACATTTATCCTGAATTTATTGTAAATTATCATCCTAATTAATTTCGAGCAACTATTAAATTAAATATTTATAACAAATGTAAATATAGCTCCTAACATTAATAATTGTATACAAATTATATAGGCATAATGTTTTCAGATTACAACTTTTGTGAACGTAATTCACATATCTTATAAAATCTTGATAATAATAATAATAATAATAATAATAATAATAATAATAATAATAATAATAATAATCCGTGGCGCTACAGCCCGAGAAAGGCCTAGACCAACCAGCCGGCTGCTGGCCTCACGCCCACATGTCGAAGGAGGTGGACGATCATCCAAACAGAATGGATGTATCGTGTGGTTAGCACGATGATCCCTCCAGCCGTTATAGCTGGTATTCGCAACCGGATTTTGCTACCTATCGTAGAATCACGATGCTGGGTGGACACCGGTCCCATACACTGGCCGAAATTTCATGAGAAAATTTCTTCCCCCATGAGGACTCGAACCAGCGCTCATTCCGTAACGCGAGTCTTAGGCAGAATGCCTTAGACCACGACGCCACGGCGCGGGACATAAAATCTTGATAACAGGATTTATTTCGGAACACTTGTAATGCTGAGGAGTACTTGGTGTCACACCTATCTAATCGACAAACTAGTTCAAGACGTTGTAGTTCAAATTTGTGACACTCAAATAACAAATGTTGGACCGGAAACTTTTCTCCTCCGATTTATTTCTAGTCTGCGCTCGAACACTTAAGCTGACGGAGGGACTTGTGAAGCAGAGTACAAGTCGAGGAAACTCTTCTGTTTGAATTAACACAAGTGATTTGTCTTATAGCTTATAAAGAGCGTTTCAAAAGTGGTGGTCAATAATATACAGATGAAAAGTACAAACTGAAAGAAGAAAATAAGTTCCAATTAACATTAGTTCGCAGATTAACCGTTTATGTGATATTCCTTTAGGAAGAAGAGGGTTTATACCGTGGTCTCCCAAGTCACCGGATTTACGAGTAAATCCGATTACATTTCTGTGTTTGAGATCATGTAAAAGGTTGGTTTACCCTTCTGGGGTCAACATACTTCAGGAATACTAAAGAATGATCCAGGATTGCCCGAGAGGATTCGCAGATCACTACAGAGATGAGCACAACGTTGTGTTCAGATGCAGGGACAGCATTTTAAAAATCTGCTCTAGACAGAATTCAGTTAGGAATGTCTGCACGTCTGCTATTAGTCAGCCAGGAATCTCAACAGATAAAAGTGTATTGGAATTTTTTTGCTTGGATTAGTTTGTACTTTTCATTTATAAATTATTGACCATCACTTTTGAAACACTCTATATAATATTATGAAGTGTATTGTCAAATTTATAGAATAATTTCATGTTTCTTTTTATTTCTTTGCATGCTGCAGTATATGGGAATGGATTCGAGCCTCGTCTGTTCCACTGGGATTTTCTTTTTCAATTCTCGCTTTCTTTCATTGGGCTATTAAAAAGTTAAGGGTGTGAATAGACTTCAACGTATGTGTTATAGAATATTTTCAAGAGTTTTCACATCGAACAAAAATATTTACTAATAATTAGATTTAGACTTATTGTTTTAGTATTTTTCAAGCAATTGTACTAAGAGAGTTTATATTGTAGACGTTTATGCATGTTCTTTATTTTATATATCAAGAAGTTACTAGTTATGTATTAAAAAGTGCAGAATATCTAGACTATGTAATTATGCGACATAAAACGGATATTGTATGCATCAAAAACCCGGAAAATACATACTAGGCCTGTCTTAAACTTCCCGAAAATTATGAAATAATGAAAAAATCGAAATTATGTTGTAACATAATTATTTCTGGCATTGATAATCTAAGTTAGCAAATATCAGAAAAGTATAAAAAATATAACATTGTAAAACTCACCTGAGTCAGTGGATTAACACTGCTACTGTGCTAGATCGAAGCCACTTAATTTTTCCCATTACAATGTATAACCACAGTCTAGTATATTACAGTCGCGAAGCTCAATACGTAGTAAATATGCAAACATTAGGTAGTTGCTCACCACTAGGATCGCTAATATCGCCTCATGACAGGCAATGCAAAATAGTACCGTCACAGTCTATTGTTTCTAGCACCCTCAAAACTCAAGCTTCATGACTGTATATAGTAGACTGTGGTATAACAATAGTCATTTTAAGGTTTGAAAATGCAAATGATTCTCTGTTGCTTCTGAAACTTTGATTTGTACTGAGAAAACAACGTTTAGCTACAACAGACATTGCTGGCACATAAGTACTTAGCTAGCGATTTCTTACAGGACAATGTTTCTTCGATGTCCGACAATAGAAGCAGTATCGCCTACTGCAATGTACGGAAAGTCTCCTAACATTAGTTCAAAAGTCGCTAGTTATTTTATTAGCAATAGAAAAAAAAAGTTTACATTTCTAGAGGATGCTAAAAAGCCGCTAAATCCCTATTTAAACAATAGAAATTTAACAGAATATGACGCCGAAAAACAAAACACGTCAGATTTAGCGACAAAGTAATTAAATTGGCAACACTAAATAGAAGCTCAACGGATTTCTGATTGCCGCTAACCTTATAATAGTACCACAGTCTACTATATACAGTCGCGAAGCTTGAGGTGATTTTTTTGCAAATCTCGTGATAAAGCGCTCCAAGTTGTTAGCAACTAGAAACAATAGACTGTCCACGGTCGACTTTGGACTGTGTCGTATTTCCATCGAGTGCTAGCTCGTTGCGTATTTCACATTGATGCTTGTGAAATGTTCGTTATTGGTTGTAATGAAAATGTTAATGGCTAAAATACAATAATTGGAATAATAATATTTTACTAGAGACGTAGAAAAATTAAGTTCGTTTTAATGAAATTCATTGATCACGTTTTATTTTCAATTTTGGTGGGATTATTATTGCTTAGGCCTACTTTTTTTTTCAAAGGATATGTTTTTAATTATAGCTATTAATTTTGTTGTTATTTTTATTTGTTACTTTACTAGAGACGTAGAAAAAGTCTGTTACAATAAAATTTATTGATCACGTTTTATTTCCAATTCTGGTGTGATTATTATTGCTTAACCTCATCCCACTTTGTTAACTACGTAAGCCTACACTACAAGTACCGGTACACGTAAGTTACTCCATTAATTCATATTTCCATTATTATTGTTGTAAAGGGAAATGCAAATTAATATTTATTGGTTTCATAGTTAATTATCGCTGTAATCTTGAATGAGTGAAGCGATTATAGTAAATTTCAGTTCGTTTTGCACAAACAAAAATAATATTAACCTATTTCTTGCAGGTATTTTCGAGTTTATGGTGGAATTTAATATACTTCATTAAAATAATTAACTTTATGCATCTAATATTTCAATAATGGAAGGAAGGTGTTAATTTTTCCAAAAGAACACAACGAAAGTGTAACATATTTTGTCGTCTACTAGGAGAGAGATCTGCGATGATGAGGCGATAGTAGCGATCCTAGTGGTGGGCAACTACCCATGTTTGCATTTTTAGTACATATTGAGCTTCGCGACTGTATATAGTAGACTGTGATAGTACCTCGTAAGCATAGTACTAACAATAAAATTATGTTTAATTACATTATTAATTATTATCTCATATTATTATTTAATAACAATTACTAAGTAATAATTAGTAAATAATTAATAACGTAATAAATTACATCTTTTTTTTTTAATTTTTCTGTGAAAAGTGGAAATTAATGTTGGACACTTCGTCAAAAGGAAAAAAAAAAAAAAAAAATAGAACAAATGTCTTTCTCAGTTACATAACTAATTAATTTTGTTACACTTCATCTCATATAATTAGTTCACAATTCATGTTTCGATTTTCAGATAAGTCAGATATTACATACAATAAATAATGTTAAAATGTTCAATTTTATGACATCACTTTAATATTAACATTTGTTAATACATGTTAACATTTTAACATTATTTATTGTATTCATATAATTAGACTTTTCGTGATAGATTGGGACATTGTTTGGCTGTGAATGGTTCTCATTTTGAGCATCTATGGTAAAGTTTGGTTAGTCATGGTGTTTTGTTTAGTTTCATGGCCTACTCTACTCAACATGATTTTACATACTTATTTGTTCAAGTTTCTAGTCCACGAAACAAGTTTAATAAATAGTTGAAAGACAAGAAATGGGAAAATGGGTAACATTTCTACATATTCATACGTAAGATTTAATGGAGATTCGCAATATGTAAATTTTAATATAGGACACCGTTTACAAAATAAAGTTTACTGTCACACCTCGGTTTGGAAGTAAATCCCGAAAAGACAAAGTATATGATTATGTCTCGTGACCAGAATATTGTACGAAATGGAAATATAAAAATTGGAGATTTATCCTTCGAAGAGGTGGAAAAATTCAAATATCTTGGAGCAACAGTAACAAATATAAATGACACTCGGGAAATTAAACGCAGAATAAATATGGGAAATGCGTGTTATTATTCGGTTGAGAAGCTCTTATCATCCAGTCTGCTGTTCAAAAATCTGAAAGTTAGAATTTATAAAACAGTTATATTACCGGTTCTTCTGTATGGTTGTGAAACTTGAACTCTCACTCTGAGAGAGGAACATAGGTTAAGGGTGTTTGAGAATAAGGTGCTTAGGAAAATATTTGGGGCTAAGCGGGATGAAGTTACAGGAGAATGGAGAAAGTTACACAACACAGAACTGCACGCATTGTATTCTTCATCTGACATAATTAGGAACTTAAAATCCAGACGTTTGAGATGGGCAGGGCATGTAGCACGTATGGGCGAATCCAGAAATGCATATAGAGTGTTAGTTGGGAGACCGGAGGGAAAAAGACCTTTAGGGAGGCCGAGACGTAGATGGGAGGATAATATTAAAATGGATTTGAGAGAGGTGGGGTATGATGATAGAGACTGGATTAATCTTGCACAGGATAGGGACCGATGGCGTGCTTATGTGAGGGCGGCAATGAACCTTCGGGTTCCTTAAAAACCATTTGTAAATAAGTAAGTAAGTCACACCTTGTATATTTGAATAATTTTTTTCGAATACTGGTAACATATTGTATGGTTTATCTCCAACAGCTTTTGTACAATTTTTCTTTTTGTAAAATTAAAATTTAAGAAGTATTAAGCAATATTCCATACTTATTGTTCACTCTATATATTCCTTATTATAAAAATGTCTATATTTCACTTGTAACTCACCTTCATGTTTTTTAGCTTTATTAGAACTTTCGAAAAAATTTCAAAAGCTCTTTCCACTTTCTTCGACATAAATGAACTTTGTTTATTCGGTACAGAATACCTAGCTACCAGCGTACAGAGAATTATAAGTAAGGACACTTCGCGTCTATAACTTTGATTTAGCATGACTGATTTCAATGACCTTCAAACCAACTTGAGCGTGAGATTCTGCTTTTTTCCTAGAGTTGGCGCTGACATCACACCAGCTAGCAGTTGATACAGCGGAAATAATAATAATAATAATAATAATAATAATAATAATGATAATAATAATAATAATAATAATAATTTATTTTATATTACGTGGCAGAGTTAAGGCTTTAAGGCCTTTTATCACATTCAACCAGATCTACAATTAATACAAGTGATAGTAGGAGAAAGAAGAATAAAGTGCATAAGATTTGTTGGTGATATGGCGTTGTTAACAGAAGAGGATATGATACTAAGGGATATGCTACTGGAGCTAAATGACAGCTGTGAGCAGTATGGGATGAAGATAAATGCAAATAAGACGAAGACTATGGTCATAGGAAAAAAATACAGAAGACAAACTTACGAATTCTAAATGAGGCAGTAGAGCAAGTGGACAGCTTCAAATACTTGGGGTGTACTGTAAGCAGTAACATGAGCTGCTACCAGGAAGTCAAAAGGAGGATAACAATGGCAAAGGAAGCTTTTAATAGAAAAAGGAGCATCTTCTGCGGACCTCTGGAAAAAGAACTAAGGAAGAGACTAGTGAAGTGCTTTGAATGGAGTGTGACATTGTATGGGGCAGAAACATAGACATTACGACGAAGTGAAGAGAAACGAATAGAAGCATTTGAAATATGGATATGGAGGAGAATGGAAGGTGTGAAGTGGACAGACTGAATAAGAACTGAAGCTGTGTTGGAAAGAGTGGGTGAAGAAAGAATGATGCTGAAACTGATCAGGAAGAGGAAAAGGAATTAGTTGGGTCATTGGCTGACAAAAAACTACCTATACATACTGAAGGATGCAGTGGAAGAACTGGTGAACGGGAGAAGAGTTCGGGGTAGAAGAAGATATCAGACGATAGACGACATTAAGATATATGGATCATACGAGGAATCAAAGAGGAAGGCAGAAAATAGGAAAGATTGGAGAAAGCTGGGTTTGCAGTGAAGGACCTACCCTTGGAAAAAACACTAAATGAATGATTATAAAAAACTTAAAAATCTGTATATCCACGGATTCTGGCGTGTGCTCGATCACAGAAACCTCTAGCGCTTGAGAGTGGAACTAAAATAGGTGTTCCAGAAATCTTTATTGAAACGAAAATGGTTTTAAGATTAAGTTTACCCTTATGCACAGAATTAAGTTGCACAAAATTATGTACTTATGGCTTTTAAGGAACCGGAGGCTCATTGCCGCCGTCACATAAGCCCGCCATCGATTCTTATTCTGCACAAGATTAACCCAGTCCCTAACATCATATCCCACCTCCCTCAAATCCATTTTAATATTATCCTCCCATCTACGTCTCGGCCTCCCCGTAGGTCTTTTTCCCTCCGGCCCCGACTAATACTCTATATGCATTTCTTGATTCGCCCATACGTGCTACATGCCCTACCCATCTCAAACGTCTGGACTTAATGTTCCTAACTATGTCAAGTGAAGAATATAATGGGTGCAGTTCTGCGTTGTGTAACTTTCTCCATTCTGCTGTAACTTCATCCATCTTAGTCCAAAATATTTTCCTAAGCATCTTATTCTCAAACATCCTTAACCTCTGTTCCTCTCCCAAAGTGAGAGTCCAAGTTTTACAACCATACAGAAAAACCGGTAATATAACTGTTTCATAAATTCTAATTTTAAGCTTTTTTGAGAGCTTTTCTAACTGTAATGAACAGTTTAAACATTTTACGCAATTATAGGGATTTGATGTGGAGGGTGGCAGAAGAAGATGAGAAAAATGCATGTTTAAAGTTTGTAGCCTTTAGTAACAATGGATTCTTGAATGGAGCTATAATATTTATTTTAATGTTAAATTAACGCTATAAGATATTCATGTGAGTGTGAATTACGACACAGTCATTTGCGAAAATACGAGTAAATAATACACAATAGACAGTTTATTACCCAGTTGCGGAAAATCTTTGAGAAGTTTATTTTCCAAGCATTTCTTAGAATTTGTTATGTCAATGAGGAAAGAAAAATAAGAAGGAGAGGAATAAGATCATGTGATTTCATTTAGTGCGTAACAATAGGATGCGCAGAAAGCGGTAGAAATGAATCTGCAAATAAATGAAGTCAAAAAGGAATATTCAGGTAAGCTTCATTTCCAAATTTATATGAAATTTACATAGTTACGTGCGGAGATAAAATACATTAACTGAGTTAAATAAAGTGACATGAAGCAGCTGTCTAGTTAGAAAGATTATTGGGAAAATAATTGTTGTACATCGCCATTTCGGAAAAAAATCTAGAAAATCGTATCTTCATTTTAAAGTGCAATCTTTATGAAATTATCTTCACGTGAGGTCCAGATAAATGTTTACTAAAAATAACAACCATTTTTAAACAAAAAAAATATATATACTGTATATATATATATATATATATATATATATATATATATATATATATATATATAGACTATAACTTATATATGTGTGTGTGTGTGTGTAAAATTTTTTCTGGGCATATTTTTCAACATAAAGATTTTAAAAATGTGTATTTTAGAAATATCTAACTGATGTGAACAATTTTCAAGAAGATACAGTGAAAATTGTAGTAATTACAAAAACTCAGTAACTCGTTGCCTTAAGGGGTTAAGTACAGCTTACAGCAGTGAAATTTTTGGAAATATTCAACATTTTTTTCCTCTATTACTGTATCTTGTACAATAATGAAAATTGGTATGTGTAAAATACTGTCTTTCTGCCATATGAAAAAAATATTTTTACGGTTTAAAAATATTATTTGTATTTTTTTTTTTCAAAATTCAAAATGTTGGCAGTTCACTGTGCAGTGATGAAGCGTTTCCCTCATAACTCATAAACTTGTTAACTTTTTCATGTTCTCTCTCTTTTATTTTATTGCTGAAACTCATGTTTACAATATAATGCTCTTTCAACTACATTCCTTAATAAATAATATACTTTTTTATTTTGTATTAGAAGAAAATACTGATATTTGACCATTTTTAAAAATGAATTTGTTTTTTATCAGATAATCTATCAAACGTAGAGAAGTGATCTTGTATTACAGTGTAGATATAATATGCATAAATACACACAAAATCTTTCATCACAGAATGTTGGATAGTTTTTGAATTATGTGGGAAACGCCTTATCACTGCACAGTGAACTGAATTTTGAAAAAAAAAAAAAATAATAATTTTTTTAAAACGTCTTGATCCGCGCGGGAATACGGAAAGTTACTGCTGCTCTATTTTGTTGAAATCACTGCCTAAGATTTTCTCCTATGCTGGCTGAGCTATAGAAACACAAGAAAGCCATGTCTGAGACGGAAGAATTCTTTTAATGTGTATCTGATTGATTAGTTTTGTGAGTTTCATGCAGGTATCTACAACAGTAGGTACATACATATAGTATTCTGCCAAATAGGAGGTCTTTCACTGCAAATCCAGCATTCTCCAATCTTTCCTATTTTCTGCCTTCCTCTTTGTCTCCACGTATGATACATATATATATATATATATATATATATATATCGATGACGTTTATCAACTGATATCTTCTTCTGCCCCTAACTTTGTTTCCTTTCACCATTTCTTCCAGTGTATCTTTCAGTAGGCAGTTTCTTCTCACCCAGTGCCCAACCTAATTCCTTTTTCTCGTCCTGATTAGTTTTATCATTATTCTTTCTTCACCCACTCTTCCCAACACAGCTTCATTTTTTATTCTGTCTCTCCATTCTTCTTCATATCCACATTTTAAATGCTTCTAGTCTCTTCTCTTCACTTCGATGTAATGACCATGTTTCTTCTCCGTACAATACCAAACTCCACACAGAGCACTTCATTAGCCTCTTCCTTAGAACAGTAGTAGGTAGGTACAGTATCAAATGCTCTTGATTTAACAATCGAGTTATTTTCTCTCTTGCTTCCCAGTATTTAAATCAGGGCTGGGCATCGGGAGCGAATCCAAACTCTGAACGGTGACGCTTAATATTCATCCGTGACGACATCAACGCTGCTCGGTGTTCGGCGGGGAAGAAAGGGGATGAAGAGAATCATATGGCTCCCCGTGAGAGAGTAGAATTGGCTTTTGATGCCCAGCCCTGATTTAGATGTTGTTTTTGTCAACTGTCCGAAGACAGGTCTGAATCTCACAAGTGATACCAACAAGCACCACTTATGAGGCAATAGGCAAGGGGATAGGTAGGGTGGCCAGTTTCTTTCCCCCTCCATTGCATACATATTACACTAGTCAGATTTCAGATGCATACAAACAGTTGTTCTTCCTCTGACACATATCGTCAAGTGAGATGTACTGCCTTGATAATAGCTGTATGTATCAGCCAGAACCTGAATCAGAGGATAATTTAGATGTAAGACTTTTATTTACATCTGCAACAGTTATTTCGCATTAGCTTTGCATAGTTAAAAGCAAAGAAAATGTCTTGTAGTTATTTATATATTGCAATGATCTTTTGTGTAAAACTTTCGTTTTTTCGTAGCCTATGTTATGCTCGACTGTAGACATCAACAGTCAAGCCACAGTATAAGAACTAGCGTCGTGCATTACAGACGCTATGTACGGTTCAAGTTTGTCGAATGGTGAAGT
This sequence comes from Periplaneta americana, assembly GCF_040183065.1. Taxonomy (NCBI): domain Eukaryota; kingdom Metazoa; phylum Arthropoda; class Insecta; order Blattodea; family Blattidae; genus Periplaneta; species Periplaneta americana. The sequence goes on from NC_091128.1 coordinate 147,199,257, forward strand.
TAGATATTCGCCCATGATGTCACTCTGCAGAAGTAGACCTGTCGTGTTTGTTCCATATTGCTATAAAAATATTCGCTCTACTCCACTCCCGCTCCCTCATGCTTTAACCGCTTAAGGATTTTAGTACAGAACTTGCGATTATTTTTTCGCATGAAATAAGACGATGCTTGTAATGTCTTGGTTGCCTCTCTCATGTTCGAACTTACAGGACATTAATAAGGATATAGTCAAGCTTTTAGGAATCGGATGACCGTTGTCTATCCTTCAGTACAGAATAATATTGTCTTTGGTGAAGTATAGATTTGCGTTAGGAGATGTAATAATAATACTTACTTACTTACTGGCTTTTAAGGAACCCGTAGGTTCATTGCCGCCCTCACATAAACCCGCCATTGGTCCCTATCCTGAGCAAGATTAATCCAGTCTCTACCATCATATCCTACCTCCCTCAAATCCATTTTAATATTGTCTTCCCATCTACGTCTCGGCCTCCCCAAAGGTCTTTTTCCCTCCGGCCTCCCAACTAACACTCTATATGCATTTCTGGATTCGCCCATACGTGCTACATGTCCTGCCCATCTCAAACGTCTGGATTTTATGTTCCTAATTATGTCAGGTGAAGTATACAATGCGTGCAGCTCTGCGTTGTGTAACTTTCTCCATTGTCCTGTAACTTCATCCCTCTTAGCCCCAAATATTTTCCTAAGAACCTTAATCTCTGTTCCTCTCTCAAAGTGAGAGTCCAAGTTTCACAACCATACAGAACAACCGGTAATATAACTGTTTTATAAATTCTAACTTTCAGACTTTTTGACAGAAGGCATATTCTAGAGCGAAGTTAAAAAGTAAAGGTGATAGTGCATCTCCCTGCTTTAGCCCATAGTAAATTGGAAAAGCATCAGATAGAAAATGGCCTATACGGACTCTGCTGTAAGTTTCACTAAGACACATTTTAACTAATCGAACTAGTTTCTTAGGAATAATAATAATAATAATAATAATAATAATAATAATAATAATAATAATAACAATGATGATGATGATAATAATAATAATAATAATAATAATAATAGTTTTATTTTCCCTGGCAGAGTTAAGGCCATTAGGCCTTCTCTTCCACACAACCGGGATCAAATCGCATACAGAAAAATACAAACTGGTATACAAATATTAACTTAAAAATAATAATAAACATAATTAAGTAAAAAAGAGAGATTGAATTATACACAATCAGTATTAACTTTAAAATAACAATAATAAAAAAAATATATATAATAAAAAAAAGAGACTGAATACATAATCACAAACAGGAAAATACATTCTAGTATACAAGTATTAACTTAAAAAAATAAGAATTAATACATATGAATATAATGTCACAACTAAAGGAATAGTACAATTAGTATGATCAGCACAGCACGGGTTACATTGAGACAATGACAATTACCTAGATATTAGTGTTAATGGAAAAATAAAGTAATGACTGTGTAAAATAATAATAATAATAATAATAATAATAATAATAATAATAATAATAAAAATTATACCTAAAAAAACTGATTCTGTACATTTAAAATATTTCTAAACAACCTAATTTTAAACAAGTGAGGACTAAGACTACCCCTGATTTCCAGCGGCAGCGAATTCCATGAGCGGGCCATGGCTATTGAAAAAGAACTTGAGTACAGAGATGTCTGATGACGTGGTATTGATAGCGACAGATTGTGCTGTGAACGTGTATTACAATTATGATGTGAAGCTAGGAGAGTAAACCGAGAGTATTGAGTTTTGATATTTACTTAGTAACATAAGTGTTATTTTTTGTGTAAACAAGAAAGGCAAGTTACTAAATAAGACCATGAGTTAAGACTATGAAATCCTCCATTAAAACAATATTTTTGAGTTTCTTGGGAGCTAATATTGTGGAAAAACAAACACGTGAAACAGTTAACGACTTACAAAGGAAATGTGTTGTGATTATTACGGTATGTACTTGCAATGACAGTCACCGTTTGTGCAGGTCTTTCGCTTATGTTCGACTGTCTATCCAACTAGAAAACACAAGATATGAGGGAGGGGATGACGGTTGCCAATTCACCTTCAGTACAGAGCACTCTTTTGTGCCGTACAGACGTGCTTTAGAAGCAGTGATTGAGTGCTGATATTTATGGGTACCCACCGTGTTAGCGATATTGTATTAATTTTTAGTGTAACATAATTTAAATTGATTTACGATATTCGAAGAAAGGAAGTTGGGAGACGGGACCATAAGGTAAGACTATGAAATGTTGTATTGAAGCAGTAATAGACCCTATGTAAAGACAGTGAAACAGATTACCTGTTTTTACAAGTTCTAAGTAATTACCGATATGTAGTAAGTATTGGCCAGACCATTTCCCGCAATAGAGCCACAGGGCACGTACATTACCAAATACATACATACATACATACATACATACATACATACATACATACATACATACATACATACATACATACATACATACATACATACGTACATACGTACATACGTACATACATACATACATACATACATACATACATACATACATACATACATACATACATACATACATACATACATACATACATACATTTTATCTTTTTGATGTGATCACTGGGAGAGCTATATGCACACCCAACCCGCCGTAAATACGTACCTTACTTATATACGAAAATCGTCGTGCGTGAATGAAAAATACGGCCATATTTCGTTAATGTAACAATGGGTTTCAATGTCGCCAACATAGTAATAATACTACACACCCAATGAAACTTAACCTGACCTGTCAAATAATACACACTTAATCTAACCTATAACATAATACTACACACCTGTAGTAACATTCCTCATGGTTAGTATCATTTCGTTTGCATGTATTGCCGACCCTGCTTCTCGTGTCGGTAGCCATCTAGTGGAAGTGGAACGTAATTCCAGGAAGAAAATATGGCGACTTTCATAATAATTACATTTAGTTCGTTCAGTGTATGTTTTGTGATAGACTATATTAAATGTGTTAATGTAGTAATAATTCCATATATGTCGCCACATTGACAGTGATAAAAGTGTGCAATATTCGTTCAGTGGCCGGTGGATACTCTACTTTGACCTACATGAATTTCGAAACAGGCTTTTTAGGGCTGTCAACATTTGGGCAATATCAAGGTCTGCAACAAAAAAAAAAAACCCTCGTCAACCTTGTATCAAAGTGCGCAATTATCTCCCCTCATCAGTTACCCCCACTTTTTCACATCAATACTAAGCAAATTCCCTTCACATTCAGAGTAAACAAATTAATAATGCTAATATTATTGTGTACTATGTTCTAGGCGTAGAACTAGCAGCATATGCCTTTATGTCGATCAATGCTGGCGGTTTAAAAATTGATTACTAATGTTAAAAACAATCTTCGCCGTTATTGCTTTTTGTGTTGACTAGGCCTACTTGTAGAGCTTCATGAACCTCTTTCTTAGTTTTAGGTAGGCTTGAATGACGTTTTCTTCTTTGCGTGTATAAGTTCCTTCTTGTTAGCTTCATATCCTTGGTCGTTATTTCCTCGCTTATTTCTTGTGGGGCTGAGCAGATTTCTCTCCTGATTAATTTTGAAGGACTGTCGAACAAGTCTTTTTCACTGGCTTTGCGTTTTGGGGCATTTGTAATCATCTGACAGTGTACAGTTAATCTTTTTCATGGTTGTGGTTTCCTCCTGTATTTAAAAGAATGCCACCTTCAACAGTTGTCACTATTTTGGCATTACACATTTTCACTACGCACCTCCGTTTCTGTTCTTCTTTGTTCTTGTAATACTTCCTGTAGTTATATCCATCAACTACAGCAGGCCTGCACACATAGCGCTCAACGAGCGCGCGCGCTCCTTCGGAGCGGGAGAGAGGTCTTTACCGCTCGCCGAAACGGAAAGGAAGGTACGTCAGAATGACATAGACTTGCTATAGGTAGAGGAGAGGGAAACGACCACTCAGTTATCTAGAGGAGTGTAGTGTGTAGGCTTATTCTCAATAACTGTTTCACGTTGCTTAGCTACTGCTACAGTACAGTATGGAGGAATCTAAAAGACGGAACATAACATTTAACATTTAACTATTTACAGCTCGAACTTATTGATCTTCAATGTGACCTAAGGGCTAAAGATCGCTTGAATAATACTACTAGCCTGGTTGAGTTTTACAAGACTAAACATTAGCAATAATATCCACGACTACACAGGCTGGCTGTGAAAATGATTGCTATGTTTGGCTCAACATTTATATTTGTGAGCAACTGTTTTCTATAATCAACTTTAATAAAGACAGACATCGAACATCTGTAACTGATGTTTCATTACGATCAGTAGGCTACTGTTCCTTTCAGCTGCCAACAGCATAAAATCTCGTTTTGATGTACTGATAAATAAAAATATAACAAAATGATATTGTACATTTAAGTAGCTATAGAATTTCTATTACTTCTGTAAAATAAATATTTATTTATTAATTAATAATAGTCCAAGATAGTTTTGCAAATACTGAACGGGAATTCATTTCATAAGCACTCGTAATAATACTTCCTTTTGTGTACATTTTGTACGAGATTACCCCTTCTCCAGTCCACTCTTATACAGAGCACAGCTAATAACTGCATTCCGCTCACGAGCTGTGAGCCGGCTCGGAGAGCGCAAACCTTGTGCAGGCCTGAACTACATTTAGTTCCTTCCCTCTTTGACTGTACATCTTAATCCTGTTTCTTGTAGTTGCTACAGGCCGAGGTACGTACAAAATGAACAGTGCGCCAGCTGCGGAAGAGTGACTGTGCCATAACTTCGCGCAGAGAAATCAGTGCCGCGTGCGCACACGGAAAATAGTACCCGAGCTATCACAGTAGGGGAGGGGAAAATGATGGGGGTAGTTATTGTTGTGACCGCGAAGCATGTTTTCGGAACTTAATAACACCGCAACATTTTTGTAAAAAAAAATGCTCGTTAATTTGAGATATTTCAAACAAAAAAAAGTTTAATACAATTTTGTTTCTGCTTCCTTTCGTGATAAGAATTATAGTTTTATACGAAACATTTCATACCGTGTTTTAGGAAAGCCATTAGTTCAATTCCAAATATGCTCAGTCAATTAAGAGAGCAGTGTATTATGAGAATAAATTATTGAAAGAATTTTAGTTTTGTCCTTGAAATGTGCAGAAATTTCATCTGAACAAATGTAACTTTTCGTTCTGAAAATAAATTTTAAAATGTTACAATGTTCCAACACTGAATAGGACGCTGGTTCAACTACGATAACTCGCAGGTCTCCACCTATGAATCTATGGGTCACAATACCGCCATCTTATAACGTAACAAATAATTTTTCATCTATGACATCATAATTTGCATATTATCTTTAAAATTACCCAAATATGTGCCAGGTCAGGTTACGTTAGTTTAGGCATCTCGTAAGCCTTCCATATATGAATCAGTAATAGGTTAGCTTAGGTTAGTTTAGGCTTTTGGTATGCTTTGCATAATGATGGCTAAGAAGTGATACCTCGTATCTTTGAATTTGCAGACGAATAAATGCACTGTTTTGAAAATTAAGTTTTCTCAAAATAGATTAACTTTTTATGTAAGGTTGTGCTTTGCAAGATCTTTTACTCGAGGACAAAATATCAGTTAATTTTTCAATTTTGTGAACACAATAATAGTGTAGTTAAACTGAATTACTACTTTTTATAGATACGAGATATCATGTCTTAGCCATGGATATATCACAATATTAGTTGTCTAAGAATGTGCCCTTTTTTGCTGTCCACCTTCCTTTGATAACTCTATTGTAGAGATTTACCCTAATCGAAATTTGGACCTTTCTGGGGATATTGACATGCCGCGCAGAAGTGTAGTCCTATTCCATTTCGTCTCAGTAGATCATATGGCTCAGATTAGAGCTAAGAAATCGGTACCAAAACAACTACTATTAAGTTGTGTGAGCTTGGACTATATCTCTACCGAATGAAGAGTAGTAAAGCTGCTCTAAACGTCAACAAATCAGTATAACAAACATGTAGGCCTATAGTCGGGTGGAAATCATACTTGTCTTTGTACCAATGGTCTATTACCATAACACAAGAACCACAATTAGTAAATATTATAGAAAGGCACTAATTGTCAAATAGAATCTCGTAATTTTCGACAGTAATCTCACTAGAGGTTTTGACTTATCTAGAGAAAATCAAAACTAGAGTGGGATTTAATTGACTATTACACGATTAGAAGAAAGTATATAAAGATTAGAAGAAATAAAGTACTCTAATACGATAAAGCATTGACTTACTGAAATTCTATTTCACTAATGTTACCTTGACCAAAATGTTTGAATGGAGCCGCCATTTTCAGTTGACTATGCGCTAAACCCATACATACATAGGCCTACATGGAGCCGCCATTTTCAGTTGACTATGCGGTAAACCCATACATACATACATACATACATACATACATACATACATACATACATACATACATACATACAATACATACATACATACATACATACATACATACATACATACATACATACATACATACATACATACAAGCCACCGGCGTAGTTCTGTCGGCTAAGGCGCTTGCCTGTCGATCCAGACTTGCACTTGGGCGCGGGTTCGATTCCCGCTTGGGCTGATTACATGGTTGGGTTTTCCGAGGTTTTCCCCAATCGTAAGGCAAATGTCAGGTAATCTATGGCAAATACTCGGCCTCATCTCGCCAAATATCATCTCACTATCACCAATTCCATCGACGTTAAATAATCTCGTAGTAGATACAGCGTCGTTAAATAACCAAGTAAATAAATAATACATACATACGCCCAAGGTTGCGGGTTCGATCCCGGGCCAGGTCGATGGTATTTAAGCGTGCTTAAATGCGACAGGCTCATGTCAGTAGATTTACTGGCATGTAAAAGAACTCCTGCGGGACAAAATTCCGGCACATCCGGCGACGCTGATATAACCTCTGCAGTGGCGAGCGTCGTTAAATAAAACATAACATTATACATACATACATACATACATACATACATACATACATACATACATACATACATACATACATACATACATACATACATACATACATACATACATACATACATACATACATACATACATACATACATACATACATACATACATACATACATACATACATACATACATGCATACATACATGCATACTAACGTTACATTTGTTTGATGTTTACAGGAATGGAGTCTGAATACCCTGTTGGTGATCTGTATAAGACCGTCAAGGTTATTCATTTTGGAATCAAAGATATATTTCCCATATTCTTGGATCTCGAACGTGATATTGAAAACCTTAAGGTAAATGTGTAAACTTTGTACAGTATAAGTATTAGAAGCATCTGGCATTTGCTTTTTATCAGAAGAACATCTCGATGTGGAGAAGACAGGTTTCCGTCTAGAGTGAGCTCGTTCTGGGGAACAACAGTTCGTAACGGATGTAACAAGTCTCCCTTTCTTTGTTTTCCATGATGATGAAACCAACAGAGTCTTGTTGGGTGAATTTCTCAAAAGTGTCAAATTAAGATTTAAAAAATACACATTATTATACAGAATATAAACGATATAAACTGCTAAAAATAGCCTACTGGTGGTAGAGCATCTCTAAATAACTGAAGAAAAAATTCAAATGTTGTTTTTATGGTATCTGTCATGGTTTTACCAGAAAGAAAAGTGTTTTGTGTCTAATATTTTTGGAAAAGAGAATAGACAGTCATTATTTAGTCTACTTTGCCCGGTATGTACGCTGAAGCAGTCGTTCGGATGCAAGGTCATTGGCAATAACATTCACGTTCAGTCGAAATGTGAACAAATAATTATACTACTATCAGTCTTAAAAGCATAGTATTTTACAAATTAAAAGTAACATTGTAAGATGTACTAATTAAATTTCACAAGATGCAGTATTTTGTTAAGTAGATAGATATGTACTGCCTATATAATTATGGCAGTTTATATCATTTACAACTTGTATTCAGAATCTCTAACTGAAAATATTGTAAGTAGTCCACACCTGTGGAGTAACGGTTAGCGCGTCTGGCCGCGAAACCAGGTGGCCCAGGTTCGATTCCCGGTCGGGACAAGTTACTTGGTTGAGGTTTTTTTCCGGGGTTTTCCCTCAACCCAATATGAGCAAATGCTGGGTAACTTTTGGTGCTGGACCCCGGAATCATTTCACCAGCATTATCACCTTCATCTCATAACCAGGCTTCGAGACTTTGGACCCGATACAATAAATTTACTGTGCTTGTACTATAGATTGTTGACTCGCTGCAGGTATTGAAAGGTAGAGATGTGTTAACAACGTTGCTATTTAGAATAGAGTACGGTAGTATGGGGAAACGCACACATATGGAGATTCTGAAAGTAAATATACAGTACATTACACAATGACAATGTGAAAATAATGTGAAAAGCATTTATTCTCCTGTCTTTTATAAGCATTTGTGTTTAATTATACACAGTGTTAATGGTGGAAATAAACATGTAGCAATTTTAATTTCTTCATTTATCCTATTGGTCGTCTTTAGGAAGTGCAGTTACAGGACACAATTGCAATGTACTACAAGATACATTTTCAGTGTCTCAAACGTAAATCTTTTTCAGCTGTCTACCAAACACAGTTTGTACTGTGAAAACATGCGCTCTGCGTCGCATAACTTTATAGGAGCAAAACGAAAAAACCTAATATCATTGCAGTCTCTAAGAGACAGTCCTTTATTCTCGGGTGACTCTATGTCCACTAATTTGCTGTTTATATTACACAATGTTCCATATCCGTTATTTTACATAAAATTGATTTCCACTTGTGTTTTATATGTTCAGTAACCGGTGTACTTGTGTCTCATTAATTCTCTGCGTCATTCCCTCAACTAATTTGAGGGGTTTCGGCATCACTTGCTCTGACTTTTCTAACCGTGTAATAGTCTCAGACACAGTTTGAAAATAGGTTTGTATGGAAACCAAATTATTCATCAGAATCTTCAAATCCAGAGCGTTTTCCTTTGCGTTTTTGTTGTCATTCATTCTACAGTACCCCAACCCACTGTACGCTTTACCACTATACTCATTACGCCGTTATGCGGATTTCCCACTGAACTGCTCTATCGGGTCCGAAGTCTCGAAGCCTGCTCATAACCTAAGATGTTGATAAAGCGTCGTAAAATAACCTACTAAAATTATTGTAAGTATAACTTTTGGGGCTAAAAGATATCCACACAAATTAATTTGCGAAGCTGTCATCGCAGCTATGTCAGAATTAATTTCTCACCACAAATAATTTGAAATCAAGAAAAGGGGTACCTATTTTATACCTTTCGCAGTCGGTTGGAAGCATATGTTTTTTGTTCTAGAGGGATTGTCCTTTTTATTTTCAATTGAGTAGCTTCCTGTAATACAGAATTCATTATAAAGGGTTCAATATCTTCTTATATTTACATTGATGATCATAAGACAATAGAGCCTATATCACATACTTTAGATATTGACTTATGATAAATGCACAATTCTCTAAGCTGTGATACACGTTCTGACGAAAGAACAAAAGTTTCCTGTGCAGATTTTATTATACGCTGTGTTACTTTGTTATGGTATTGTTGAATATCGTTTAATAATGAAACAGAGAATAAAACATACGCATAGCCTATTTAACTGTGAATGTTATGTTTTGTACATTATTTTATTTTATAGTAGCTTTCTGAGATACATGGCTAACAGCACAATGCTTTCAGCTTATCGATGACTCTAAGCCAGCCTGAGCAGAAACTTAGTAGATTAATATTTTTAATGTTTCAGATAACACCATCATGTTTCATCCACGAATTGGAAATGAAGACACAGGAACGTCATAAGAAACTGATGAATCCATTGAGGAAGCATAAAGTATTATTGGAACCTAATATTCCTCATACAATATTCAAACTATCTCCAAATTTAATAATATTTCAGAATTATGAAGTAGGACAAGCGTATTCAGTAACCTTGAATGTCAGGAACTCCTGTGAGGTAATTCTATTATTAATTTCTACTGCATTGTTTTAAACAGAGAATAGAGACTCTGGGCATTCGTACTTTTATCATACTATGAAAAGTGGGGAAATGTATAAAATACATCTATTTCGAGATTCTGAAAATAATATGGAAAAATTTATTTATTTTTTTTGTGTGTATTGCCTCGCTATAATACAATTATACAGCTCGGGGCAGAAGAAGATATCAGATGATAGACGACTTTAAGATATGTGGATCATATGAGGAGACGAGGAAAGCAGAAAATAGGAAAGATTGGCGAATGCTGGGTTTGTAGTGAAAGATCTGCTCTTGTGCAGAACACTAATTAAATTGAATTGAATGCATATTTCATCTTTTAGGGTATACAAAGGCATATAGGTAAAATTAAGAGTACGGAAAATCAGCAAAAATGGAATGCAGAAGAAACGCATACCTTGAAACACATTACAGTTATATTTTATTTTTTGCAATATGACAACGTACAGACAGCGCACTGTTATCGACGAATCATTGTGGGCAATTCCGCGGTAATGAACATAGCCCTGTGATGTTGAAAGAAGCTCGTGATCATTAAAAAGATGCTTGTGTGTGGACGATAGAAAAAGCTTGTATCCTTAACAATTTAGAAAAATATGCAACTCAAGCAGAAATAAATGAAGTTATATTTCATTATTCTTATCTATAACAGGAAAACCATCAATAATAGCAAATTGCTTAAATTTTTAATAGAACATATTTTGTTATTTTTAGTGTATATATTCTGGTTTTTGTGTGCATACGTGCATGAATATTTTGCCGCTTTTTAGTGCATATGAATCTTCTCCCTTACTTGCTTATGGCTTTTAGAGAACCCGGAGGTTCATTGCCGCACTCACATAAGCCCGCCATCGATCCGTATCCTGAGCAAGATTAATCCAGTCCCTAGCATCATATACCACCTCCCTCAAATCCATTTTAATATTATCCTCCCATATACGTCTCGGCCTCACCAAGGTCTTTTTCCTCCGGCCCCCAACTAACACTCAATATGCATTTCTGTATTCGCCCATATGTGCCACATGCTCTGCCCATCTCAAACGTCTGGATTTAATGTTCCTAATTATGTCGGGTGAAGAATACAATGCGTGCAGTTCTGCGTTGTGTAACTCTCCATTCTCCTGTAACTTCATCCCTCTTACAGCAAACATTCTGATGGGGGGGCAGATAAAAAAGTTAATTTTTTTTTCTTCCACCATGTTAACAGTCTCAAAAGAAGTGCTTATACAAATTTTGGTCACTCGACCGCAATTAAGAGGTCGTCCAGAAAGTGATTTTCCCTGGAGCCGTCTATAGAAAAAAGCACAATTGCATAGAAATACTTAATGAAATAGATACAGCAATTGTTGCGCTTTTTGTCAACATATCCCCCACTGAATTGAGACATTTGTCATACCATGGGATCAATTTTTGTGTCGTAGAAGTCAGCCGCTTCAGGTCGGAACAAGAGGACTAATAATATTATATATATATATATATATATATATATATATATATAATATATAATAATATATATAGGCCTCTTGGGTCAGAACCAGCGTTTGACTGCGTCTGCACCTCTCTGTCGATCCCATGATATGGGAAATATCTCAATTCCAATGGAAAATATGTTGAAAAGTAGCTCAACAATTGCTGTGTCCGTTCTAATAAATTTGTCCCATGAAATTGTTTTTTTTCTGTTAGCGGGCCCTGGCGAACTTATTTTTTTACGGCCTCGTAATTGCGGTCGAGTGGCCAAAATTTGTATAAGCACTTCTTTTGACATTATTAACATGGTGGAAGAAAAAATTTTAACTTTTTTATCTGCCCCCATCAGAACGTTTGCTTGTTAGCCGCAGATATATTCCTAAGCACCTTATTCTCAAGCTTCCGCCCTTACCCATCAATAATCGAGATATTTTCGTTTTCTTTTTATTTGTACAAGTAATGGTTTACTTCAAAACTTTTTCATTTTTATGTTATCTTTATGTGTTCATGATTTTAAAACTCAACTTATTTCATCTTATCGCAATGTAATGAGCAGACAGCGGATTTTCGGTCCCTACACAGCGAGAAGAGGACTAATGGCTTCGTTGGCATTTGAATAACACAGCGATAGCACGTACCTTGGCTTACGGAGGGAGCGTAGCAATGAGTTCAATGACCTCCATGCAACTGACGTATCGGAATCGGGACCAAAAATCCGCTTTCTGGTAATGAGAAATGCCATTAGATAATAGTATCTTTGACTACATTTGCAGGTGTTGAAACCTCTTCGACTGGTGAAAGATAAATCAAATATATTTTCAGTAACGTACGCCTCAAAAATTGTCATGGCTACATTGGCTCCTGGATTATCTGTTTCTTTCAATGTGGAATTTTATCCGAAAGAGAGAAAGGATTACCAGCACAGTATAACATTTATTACTGACGATGGAACATTTTCTATACCAGTAATAGGTAAGGAAACAATTTTAAAATAAATTATTTTAAGTTATAATCTACAGAGTGAAAAGTAATTAAACCGACAAACTCCGCGAGATTGTATGGGACAGCAAAACAAACGGTTTTGTCTAATATATTTTCTTCAGGGACTTTATTAAATGGCAGAGGACATATTCTTGAGTTCATGACTACTATACAAATTCATATTTTGTCTTGATCTAGTGCAGTGCTTTATTAAACCGGCAGAAGGCGTATACGTTCAGTTCATGACTACTGTACAAATTCACATCGTGTGCGTGACTACTTGAACAATTTCCAGGGAAGTGGATTGGCAGAGAAGGTCCTTTACCTTGGCCTTCCCGATCTCCTGATTTGACCCCTCTGGTTTCTTGTGTGGGAACAAATGGGTAAGGTTACACAATCCCAATTGAATCAGAAGATGATCTGGTGGCCCGGATATTTGCTGCAGCAGGAGAAATAAATGATAATCCTGAAGTCTTTCACCGCGTTAGATAATCCATGTTCCGCCAATGTAAGCTTTGTGTCAACGGAGGTATTTTTGAACATACTTTGCAGTGATTTCGGCGTTTAAATGTTTTTAACATCATTTGCAGTGATTTTAGCGTGTACAAGTTTTATAAGAGACTCAAGCAATAAAGCATTACATGTATTCGAAACCGGAAAGGTCTTTTGGTAGGAGCCCTGTATATCACATGCACTACTTGGGAGATAGAAAAATATCATTCGAAAAGCAAACTAAAATCTTGCGAATAGTTCCGAAATGCTCAATATTAATTTAACCTACACTTGTTGTGCAAGACGTTGTGTCTGAGAATTCGATTTGTGTAACTAATGTTCTCGCAGATACATCTGAAAATGCTATTAAAGAAACTCCAGATAAGACTTGAATAGCAAATTATTATTATTTTATTTCTTTTATAAATGCATTTATTTATTTACAAATGGCTTTTAGATAACCCATAGGTTCATTGCCGCCCTTACATAAGCCCGCCATCGATCTCTATCGTTAGCGCGTCTGACTGCGAAACCAGTTGGTCCGGGTTCGAATCCCGATCAGGACAAATTACCTAGTTGAGGTTTTTCCTAGGTTTTCCCTCAATCCAATTCGGGCAAATGTTGGGTAACTATCGGTGCTGGACCCCGGAGTCATTTAACCGGCATTATCACCTTAATTTTATTCAGACGCTAAATAACCTGAGATGTTGATACAGCGTCGTAAAATGACCCAATAAAAATAAAAATCGATCCCTATCCTAAGCAAGATTAAGTCAGTTCCTAACATCATTTATATTCAAAATGTCTTCTTTTTTCAGCAATAGGCCCTCGTCCACTTCTTGATTTTCCTGATGACGTTTACTTCCTACTTACGCCTGTGAAGATACCGACAACTAAAATCCTTGTAGTCAGAAATGTTGGGCGTGTTCCAGCTGTCTTCAAATTCATAACTGAAAGGTAAATAGTTTACGTTTAAATACATTTAAGTATGAATATGAAGAATTAAAACAGTTTAATTAATTCACATACGATTTATTGCAACTAATAAATATAATTTTATCAAGTAAATGTCAACGTGTTACACTCGTATATAAACAGAAAACAAATTCTTACGCAAGCTCTACGTAATGTAAGTCCTTGGCAAATGGCAATTAAGAAATATGAAATAACTTAAGTTTAGTAGGCTTAGATTTTAGAGTTACAGGTCACAGTCATATGCTTAAACCATTTCGGGATATTTATTTGTCCTTCACTAATCCATCATTTATGTACGTGCCATGATCTGGAACGAAAACGAGGTTAATTACCAATTAACATTAAATTATACCCAAATTACCTCACTTTTGTAAATTGTAATTTACTAACAAACTATTAATGATATACTAATACATTTATAACAACATAATCTACTGTAAACATGTGTAATGTATCTACACATGCATGAATTTGGTTACTGTACGCTGATTTCCCAACAATATTGCTTTGTTTGATGTGTCATTTCATACGCTGGTAAATAAAACGCTGTTTTTTTTTCTAGCCAGTATCAGTGTGATCAACACAAATTTTTATCACTCCACGATAGACAATTGTGAAATAGGCAATATATATTAATACGATGAAAGAGTAATGGAACGGAGAAAAATTCTCTCCGGCGCCGGGATTTGAACCCGGGTTTTCAGCTCTACGTGCTGACGCTTTATCCACTAAGCCACACCGAATTCCATCCCGGCGCAGGACAGAATCGTCCCAGTTTTTAAGTTCCAACTCTTGGGTTCCCTCTAGTGGCCGCCCTCTGCACTACGTCATAGATATCTATGAACCTAGGACCGAAGTCCACACATATGCTGAGGTGCACTCGTAATGAGTGACTAGTTGGCCGGGATCCGACGGAATAAGCGCCGTCTTAAATCACGAAGTGATTTACGCATATCATATATATTATTTTAATGTACCGAGGTACATATGATATTTCCCTGCAGATATTCTGCGTCATCATACGATGCAAGAGTAATGGAACGGAGAAAAATTCTCTCCGGCGCCGGGATTTGAACCCGGGTTTTCAGCTCTACGTGCTGACGCTTTATCCACTAAGCCACACCGGATTCCACCCCGGCGCAGGACAGAATCGTCTCAGTTTTAAGTTCCAACTCTTGGGTTCCCTCTAGTGGCCGCCCTCTGCACTACGTCATAGATATCTATGAACCTAGGACCGAAGTCCACACATGTGCTGAGGTGCACTCGTAATGAGTGACTAGTTGGCCGGGATCCGACGGAATAAGCGCCGTCTTAAATCACGAAGTGATTTACGCATATCATATATATTATTTTAATGTACCGAGGTACATATGATATTTCCATGCAGATATTCTGCGTCATCATACGATGAAAGAGTAATGGAACGGAGAAAAATTCTCTCCGGCGCCGGGATTTGAACCCGGGTTTTCAGCTATACGTGCTGACGCTTTATCCACTAAGCCACACCGGATTCCACCCCGGCGCAGGACAGAATCGTCTCAGTTTTAAGTTCCAACTCTTGGGTTCCCTCTAGTGGCCGCCCTCTGCACTACGTCATAGATATCTATGAACCTAGGACCGAAGTCCACACATGTGCTGAGGTGCACTCGTAATGAGTGACTAATTGGCCGGGATCCGACGGAATAAGCGCCGTCTTAAATCATGAAGTGATTTACGCATATCATATATATTATTTTAATGTACCGAGGTACATATGATATTTCCCTGCAGATATTCTGCGTCATCATACGATGAAAGAGTAATGGAACGGAATCCGGTGTGGCTTAGTGGATAAAGCGTCAGCACGTAGAGCTGAAAACCCGGGTTCAAATCCCGGCGCCGGAGAGAATTTTTCTCCGTTCCATTACTCTTTCATCGTATGATGACGCAGAATATCTGCGTGGAAATATCATATGTACCTCGGTACATTAAAATAATATATATATAATATATATTAAATTGGCATCCGTTTGAAGGTTAGGTCCAGTTTTATTCAATAAATTCTAACTTATACCCAAATTACCCCGATGAAGGTATAGGAAACAAAATATCAAAATATACAGCAGTTTTCGTATAGGCCAGTTTCTGAAAGATGCGTTTCCAATTCACTGTGTTCTTAAGCAAGGAGATGCACTATCACCTTTACTTTTTAACTTTGCTCTAGAGTATGCCATTAGGAAAGTCCAAGATAACAGAGAGGGTTTGGAATTGAACGGGTTACATCAGCTGCTTGTCTATGCGGATGACGTGAATATGTTAGGAGAAAATCCACAAACGATTAGGGAAAACACGGGAATTTTACTGGAAGCAAGTAAAGAGATAGGTTTGGAAGTAAATCCCGAAAAGACAAAGTATATGATTATGTCTCGTGACGAGAATATTGTACGAAATGGAAATATAAAAAGTGGACATTTATCTTTTGAAGAGGTGGAGAAGTTCAAATATCTTGGAGCAACAGTAACAAATATAAATGATACTCGGGAGGAAATTAAACTCAGAATAAATATGGGAAATGCCTGTTATTATTCGATTGAGAAGCTTTTATCTTCCAGTCTGTTGTCAAAAATTCTGAAAGTTAGAATTTATAAAACAGTTATATTACCGGTTGTTCTTTATGGTTGTGAAACTTGGACGCTCACTTTGAGAGAGGAACATAGGTTAAGGGTGTTTGAGAATAAGGTGCTTAGGAAAATATTTGGAGCTAAGAGGGACGAAGTTACAGAAGAATGGAGAAAGTTGCACAACACAGAACTGCACGCATTGTATTCTTCACCTGACATAATTAGGAGCATTAAATCCAGACGTTTGAGATGGGTAGGGCATGTAGCACGTATGGGCGAATCCAGAAATGCATATAGAGTGTTAGTTGGGAGGCCGGAGGGAAAAAGACCTTTAGGGACGATAGATGGGAAGATAATATTAAAATGAATTTGAGGGAGGTGGGATATGATGATAGAGAATGGATTAATCTAGCTCAGGATAAGGACCGATGGCGGGCTTATGTGAGAGCGGCAATGAACCTCCGGGTTCCTTAAAAGCCAGTAAGTAAGTATTAAAGTATCTACTAAGATTAACTTATTTTCTTAAATTCTTGTGAGTTATGTTTTAGACAGAATCTCTGAAAAGAAAGATTCTTGAGAAAATTTCAGGTCTCCTGTCAGTTGTTCTATCGTTTATTTCTGTTAGAAAATTAATGACATGTACTCGTATAACTTTCGAAAATTAAGTGGGGGAAAATCTGCAAATTCCGAAATATTAAGAAGTAAATATATCATATTTTTATCAAAATGTTATTGAAAAATATTATCAAGGTATGTAGACATGGACGAAACCTTTCATTACAAAATGAGATAAAGAGACCTATTAAAATGCGAATATATTTAGTTGTACATACATTACAGTTGAAAAAGAACAACTCGGGTAATTCCGCAACAGTGCGGATAAATCAGCAATAGGACTTGGCTAATTTCGCAATCGTAAATAATTATGAAATACATTATGAAAGTAACATAAAAGAAATAATTTATATGTAACAATGCTCACAGCTATGTAGCAAAACACGAAGAACAGCCAACTTTCGATGTTTCAATGTATTGCCGACAGAGGTGTCAGCCAATATCTTTGATTTTTTTCTATAGCACTGCAGAGGACATGCCTCCTGTTGACAGCCTCTCAAAACTTACGTTCACGCTATTGTAAAGCCGCAGTAAAATCATATATGTACTACTGCGGAATTACCCTTACTGCGGAATTAGCCGAGTTTTCCCTATCTTTTTGGGACAAGTAATCCCACACATTTTTTTTAATTCTGCAAACTACCTTCGACAAAAACAATTTTTTGCTCATATAAATTGACGTTTGATATTTTAAATCTTGTATTATAATCGGCTATTGCTAAAATAAAGGAACTAATTTGGCTGATGGCTTATAAATGTTGTTACATAACAAATTTTAAAACAATTTTACTTAAGTGAAATATTGTTTAACTGAACTGCACACGAGCACGAGCTCTTGCTCCTTCTAGTGTTATAATAATTATATAGCCTACGTCATTCTATTATTATTATTATTATTATTATTATTATTATTATTGTTATTATTATTATTATTATTATTATTTTTATTTTTATTTACCGATATGATATTATTTGAAATTACCACTCTGACCAAACTTTAAAATCCAAATAGGAATATATTATTTATCTACTGTCCGTCCGAGTGGTTATGTCGCATACCGATTTCTCCCACCCGTTTCTGCTGCCCCCTCTGTAAAGGCTAGTGGGTGGGCAGTTGGGCTGTTTCTGAAAATATTTGACGGACATTACAAAATATAGGTCTATTGTAGAGAAATAAATGCGTAGAATTTTATTCATTGCTCAACCTTTGATATTTTCAGACCATTTTCTGTGGACCCAACGGAGGGCATCCTCTCAGCAGGAGAAGCCATCCGAGTGACAGTTACATTCAAGTTTGAGAAAGTTGGTGACTTTGGAGGGACACTTATTGTTAGATACGAGACAGGCAAGTCAGAAATTTTTCCGTGATACTTTACAAAAATTTCAAAGGTATTTCTAATGATCGATGCACAACACAGAACTCAGGTTTAAAGGTAAATTTATAATAAATATTTGAAAATGATTTCTAGATTATCTAGAGATGTTTGAAGTAAAGGAAAAGAATAACGAGACTGTAGTAAAATGGTTTCTGTTTAATTAAGCTGCTTCTGATAATGTGTCTTAGTACGCTGTTAGGAATTTCTGACATAATAGCCTACTGGTAATTTAATAGTACATTATGCAACGAGCCTATAATGGTAGTAATTAGGCTAAGACACGAGTCTGTTTATGAAACGAGCGCAAGTGGGTTTCATAATTTTCATACGAGCGTCTTAATTACCATTATAGGCAAGTTTCATACGACTTTTTATGCTCGATCATATTTCTAACTTGAAATTATTCATAAGTATTCATATTATTCTTATCTGACTGGGAAGCGGAAGTGACCTTGTGCAATATCTCGTAAATTGTGAGATGTGCGCAGACGCGAAAGTATTGATTTTTTCCGAGGAACAAATGTCATTGACCTTGATATAATCTAGAGAGCAAAATAAACATTAATCTTGATATAACCTGGAAATTGATTTAAACATTGAAAAACGAGATGACAAATTGAATTTATTTTAATATTATTTACAATTAACGCTAATTATTATAGTAACATAACATAACCTTCTGCGACAGTACTGGATTTCCAGCCTCCGTGACGTGTCGCTAGTTGTCTTTCAATTGCATGTCCGAGAATAATCGACACTTGCGCTTTCATATTGCTTTCTGATTGGTGGAAAACCAGAACTTCAATTAATAGGTGTACTTTAATTGGGTCCATTAAAGGGCTGCTACCAGGTGTATAATTACTACATTTCAGCATGGTCGAGCATAAAATTGCTTTTTAAAGGGAATTATCATGCAAAGTAATTGTATTTTATACAGAAGAAAGGGAAGATAATTCAGATAAAACATTAAACACAAAGAATAGGAGAATAGAATAAGAATTATTTAAAGCAGAGGTGGATAAATGTCTGAGAAGGATGACAGAAGATAGGAGGAGTACTGAGCATTAGCATCAGAAGAGTCATTTTAGTGGAAACATAGCACATAATGTTAATATTATTATTATTGTATTCGTGTCATATTCTGTGGTATAGTATAGTAGATGCATAATATTAATTTTTTTTTCTTAAAAATTTATTGACACAATATATTAAAACAAAGTTGTAAGTTCCTTCAATTATACACGATACAACATACATCCTTTCGTCATCATTCCAGTCGCACACAATGCACAAACTGCGTACTTCTGCATTGTCTCCCTGTCTTCGTGTTCAGTCAACAGCATCTGTCTCCTCTACCAAATAAATAATTCCACTCTCACTTCTCCGATCTTCACTTGTCATCTTAGGTTTCCAGGACGTCAGCCAAGTGCTCGTTGTCTCGCGGCTACTTGAGCTGCTCCTGGCGCTGGTTCGGTTTCTTACGCTTGTGGGGTATCGGCTTCTTGGGTCCATGATCTTAATATTAAATAGTATTCAAATGTTACTAGCAGAGGTGTTAAGTTGTTCATAGCACTAGTGAAGTGTTTTATATATATATATATATATATATATATATAATATTTCTATTTGATATGGGATTTGAACTGGAATGCATCAAATCCACCATGTCCAGACAAGATTGATGATAAATAAATAAATAAATAAATAAATAAGTACTTAAATAAATAAAAAAGTGAACAAGCAAACAATAAATAAATAAATAAGTAAATAAGTAAATAAATACACAAATAAATAAATAAATAAATAAATAAATAAGTGAAAAAGTGAAAAAGCGAACAAGCGAACAAGCTAACAAATAAGTAAATAAACAAACAGACAAATAAATAAATAAATAAATAAATAAATAAATAAATAAGTGAAAAAGTGAAAAAGCGAACAAGCGAACAAGCTAACAAATAAGTAAATAAACAAACAGACAAATAAATAAATAGTTGAATAGGTGAACAAGCAAATAAATAAATAAATAAATAAATAAGTAAATAAACAAATAAGTAAACAAGTGAAAAAGTGGACAAGCGAACAAGCTAACAAATAAATAAATAAATAAATAAATAAATAAATAAATAAATAAATAAATAAATAAATAAATAAATAAATAAATAAATAAATAAACAAGTGAAAAAGTGGACAAGCGAACAAGCTAACAAATAAATAAATAAATAAATAAATAAATAAATAAGTGAAAAAGTGAAAAAGCGAACAAGCGAACAAGCTAACAAATAAGTAAATAAACAAACAGACAAATAAATAAATAAATAAATAAATAAATAAATAAGTAAGTAAATAAACAAATAAATAAACAAGTGAAAAAGTGGACAAGCGAACAAGCTAACAAATAAATAAATATATAAACAAACAAACAAACAAAGAAGTAAATAAATAAATAAATAAATAAATAAATAAATAGTTGAATAGGTGAATAGGTGAACAAGCAAATAAATAAATAAATAAACAAGTGAAAAAGTGAAAAAGTGGACAAGCGAACAAGCTAACAAATAAATAAATAAACAAACAAACAAATAAGTAAATAAATAAATAGTTGAATAGGTGAATAGGTGAACAAGCAAATAAATAAATAAATAAGTAAATAAACAAATAAATAAATAAACAAGTGAAAAAGTGAAAAAGTGGACAAGCGAACAAGGTAACAAATAAATAAATAAATAAATAAACAAATAAATAAATAAATAAATAAATAAATAAATAGTTGAATAGGTGAATAGGTGAACAAGCAAATAAATAAATAAATCATAAATAAATAAATAAATAAGTGAAAAGTGAAAAAGTGAAAAAGCGAAAAAGCGAACAAGCGAACAAATAAATAAATAAACAAACAACAAACAGACAAATAAATAATTAGTTGAATAGGTGAATAGGTGAACAAGCAAATAAATAAATACACAAACAACAAATAAATTAATAAATTCATTTAATTAATTATATTTTATATTATTAGAAAAATATATGGCCATGAAAGTATCTTTGTGACATTGTGTGACACGCATTATTAATTTAAACACAAATGAACTTCACTTTTCAATTTTCAGCGGTAGATTAATGGAAACTCGGTGTGAATTAAGAGCATTTTCTTTCTATTTATAGGCGAAGAATTATTTGTTTCTTTGCATGGATCAACGTACATTGCTAAAGTACATTTTAACGAGGACCATATCTGGATGCAAGATACCTATACCGGTCTGTCTAGAGACCATACAATCACACTTTATAACAAGAGTGATCATATTATATCTTATAAATGGAAGAAATATTCATCCAGAGAAGTAGAAGAAGCACAATCAGAAAGGTATGTACAGTTGAATCGGCAGTTGCATAAACAACATCAGTCCAAAAAAGTAAATTTTACAGGCGAGACATAAAACAATTTTTGTCCTAATCTGTGAATGCGTGGGCGTCTTCAATTGGTGCAATATCAATCTTCCATACTGAACTACTACACAAGTGATACTTTTTATTGATATTTTTCTGCAATTTTTTACACTTTGTGGACTCATGTTGTTATTGCAAAATAGTATTTTTAAAGCAAAAATTGATATAAATGCATATTATCAATAGGGTTACCAGACGTCCGGATATAAACCGGACAAACTACTTTTTATTAACTTTGTCTAGGTGTCGCACTGAACTCTGTCCGAACGTCCATTTGTCCAGATTTAAAAGAAATTGCACTTTAATGAGTAATTAATTGCTTGATAATGTTATATTTTAATACGAAACTGTTTTTTAAGAAACACCATGATATTGCTTGCTAAAATAAATTAGAAGTCCGAATCATATGTTGCCCCTACAGCAAAGATGCGGGTTTAAAATTAGTTTTCTATTTCAGGATTGAAGATGTTTTCAAGGGTGTCCAAGACATTGAAACCAAGAGGTCAACAAAACTAGAAACTCTCGGTGTTGTAGATCCGGTGACTCATGATGTAGCGTATAACAGAATCTATGAAGATGAAATCAAAGCTCTAAGAAGTGAAGAATTTTTATTTTCGCATTGCGCCTTCTCTTTTCAACCAATGGTAAGAGAAGAATTCTTAATACATTACGGTTCCAAATTATGGAGAAGACAATGATGGTTTATTCAGAGAAAATTTTGGAGGTCTTCCATTGATGTCCATGTACAGAGATGTTATTATGACGTGATGCGAGAAAACGGCGGCTGACGATCAGATCCCTACGCGGTTTGCGATGCCCGGGCTGTTAGAGGTGCGACAGTCGCCATAAGGCATTCGCTATAGTCACAAGTCGTGTTACCAAAGTCTTGATTCTTCAAGTGTATAAAGTTAGTTACAAAGTTTACTGAAATTACTTCTTTCCAGCTATTGTCCTGTTATGAGTGTCTAGCATTAAAGCTAAGAATGTCACCGAGTGTACTAACGATGAGTGGACATGGTAGCCATTGGTAAAATTTCTAGGTTTCGTTAAGGAAGATCACAATATGATGAACACACATTTCGTTGTTCATTGCTAAATGTGCTTAAGTTGAGAATTAAATGTCAATCAGTAGCCGCGTTGACCGAGGCGAGTGGAGACGCAGACGTAATGTGAACTATCGCGATGTCGCTATACGAACGCAGGAGAAGTACAAGTGGCGCTCCGTGCTGCAGGACTCCACTGGCCTTGGTGGAGTAATAGCTACACGCGTACGAGCCAGTTCATATGAACACACTCTCGAACATGGTTGACACGTATCGCCAATCGGATCATTTAAAAAATAGAGGATCTTGTCCCCCAGAGTATCGAAGCTGTGGCAGACATGTTGTTCAAGACGCTAGAAGTACATCAAACTCTTTCCCATACAATAAACAAAGCATTTGACCCGGAAATGGATTCTAAGACTCGATGAATTGGTTGCAAATTTAACTTTAATCCTGGAATTATTATGCTGTACCGAAGTCTATATTAGCCTATGGTATTTTCATGCAGGAATTCTGTGTTACCAAATTAGGATGAAGGATGGATAGAATACAGAAAAATTCTCGCCGGCACTGGGACTCGAACCCGGGTTTTCAGCCCTACGTGCTGACTCTTTATCCACTATGAATTATAATTCACATCAATGTGATAGAAAATATGTATCGGTGAAGACATTTTCCGAGTTTTTAAAAGATTAAGTTTATTTAATATCACGCTTTAACATCTATGTCATAATATTATCACGTGTGTATGATATTTGGGTATGTCAATAGGCCATGAACTATTGTTGTGTTTCTGTTTCTATTTTCATATACAGATGGTAGTCAAATTTACATTTTATATTGAGACTGTATAGAAGAAGCATGAGGCGACCGGGTACCGGTACCTAAGATGATAGAGCAATTGGCTATGAGTGAAAGGTTCTGGGTTCAATCTCGAGTGGTGGCGGCGGCGGGAATTTTCTTGTTATTAAAACTTCAAGAACGCCCGTTGAGCCCATTCAGTCTCTTACAATATTTAACACCGGGTCTTTTCCGGTGCCGAGCTTTACATGAATGCCCTCATACGTCTTCTTTGCATGCAAATAGGATACCTTTGAAGGAAGAACATGAAGTGACAGCTCTGTTGGTTACGAAATGTAAATTAAATGTTTTGTGTTGTGTTGAATTTATTCACTGTTTACCTAAAACTAACATACTTTGCTATTATTACAGGAAGGAGAGCTGTGGCCACACAGTTCTTGTGATATGCTAGTAACTTTTCAACCACCAAATGCTATAAATTATAACGTTGAAGCTTTTTGCGAAGTTGATGGCATTGAAAATAGAATACCTGTTTCATTACATGGGCCGGGACGTGGACCTAGCATCAAGTTGAATATGGCCACGTTGAACATCAGCAATATTTTCATTTTCGGAGAACACACTTACGAGGTAAAACAATTTGTTCGTACGTGAGTGTGGGGTCTATACTGTTGTCGCTGTAAGAAAAATCCTAATGTAAACATAAGCACGTTGCTGTCATACCCGTGATTGGCTCCCAGTCGAAACACTCACATGACGCAAGAAAATATAGTTCGTATTTGGAAACCACAATCTTGTATTATTTGAAAATAAAAAATTGAATTCTAGTTGTTAAATACGATGAAACATTTAACTTAACTCATATGTAGAACGCTATATAAAAGAAAAGCTACTTTTATATTTTGTTATGTACTATGAACGCGGATGAATACCAACAGTAATACGGAGGTAGTCTGTTCTTGTAATAAGCTGGCGTCATTTGAGCTCGTAGTTGTTCACGTAAGCACGTGGTACTGAAGTATGGCTTCTGTATCCTCAACTGTCCACAGTGAAAATATGACTTAAAAATAATTTAATTGCATAGTAGTGAGGTTAGGCCTACTTGACGAGTAACGGGAAATGTTTAACATGAAACAGAATGTACAACAGTAGGCGGGAACACGTACTGAGAATCTATGGCGCCAAACAGCGGCCAATGAAGCCTCACTTCAGTCACGTGCTATTGTTTACATTAGGATTTTTCTTACAGCGAAAAGATTATAGTAAGTTCACTATTTAATTTTAATTACCAATGTTTCAAATAAGTTATTATTCAATTTACTATTGATTTATATGAGGGGCCTGATTTCAAAGACGGACATACGCCATTTTTATTGAAATTTAGTTAAGGATCGGTTCTTATAGTATTTTTCGCGCTCTTTCCAAATCTGTGGTTCGTTTATTTCAGAAACGATCATTTAAATGTTTTTGTGAACATTAAAGTAACTTATGTTGTTACTTTCATAATCGGATACCTCCATACATAGTTTTTTTCGAAATCGGATATGATCATGGTTGGCCAACTTGTGTTCTCAAACTGTGAACACAATCTCAGTCAGGTGGAAAGAACTCTGTACTAGCTTTGGTGTCTGTAGGCGATTCTTGAAAGACGTAAGTTCGCTCGAGTCTGCAGTAAGCGGCGGCCCGTTATGAGTGAAATACAGTAAAATCTGACCAGATCGTTTCTCTTTTATTCACGACTGAGAAAAAAACTATGCATTTTATATTATGTTCTACTACACTTTTTTACGTATAAATTTTAATATCAGAAGACATTTTACAAATAAACATGGCGAAAGTTCTGGATGGATCTGCAAGAGAGAAAGTTTTAGAAGAGCTTGGACTGTAACTCTACAGAATCAAAATGAAGCTTTGTAGCGCATCTCTCAATGTCAATGAACCAGAACGACAAACATATACAGTCGAATGGTAACCAAATATATCCCCAATCGTCCACGGCCTTAGAACAAGAAAAGAGTAAACGAATAATATAAAAAACAAGAATTTGTAATAAATTATAAACTTCGTAACTCCCAATCTAAAATAATTTAACCATAGGCCTACATGTAAAAATAACATACAAAGTATACAATTATGACTCTAGACCTATTATAACAAATAACAATGAACATTTTCATTTTATCAAAAGAAATACTCCTTTTATGTTCAGAAAAAAAAAACAATAATTGTACTCTGAAAATATTTGTTCTACGTCACAAGACGTTACTGGAGAAATACGAAATACGATACAGTATTTTTTACTGTCATCAGGTGAACAACTATTTTTGAATCTAATAGTGTATCTCGTATGTGACACATACTATTAAACCCATAATTATTTAAAAAAAAATCGTTTCTGTTGTAATGGCAGCTAGGAAGTTCGTATCGTAATTCCGATGTTGAACTTGGACTGTAACGCAACCAAATGCATAGCAGCACGAGACGTCAACATTTGGCGAAGAGTAATCGGGGGAAAATAAACGTGTTACAGACTCCTGTTTGCATAATTATTTAGTAACAGATGAGTTTACTTTTTTGGAATCATGCATAATATTAACACTACGTAAATAATATGTTCAACTGAGTAAGCAAGTTTTAATCCTGGTTGAGTGTAAGAGAAGGTCTTACGGCCTTAACTCTGCCAGGTTAAACAAAGCCATTATTATTATTATTATTATTATTATTATTATTATTATTATTATTATTATTATTATTATACAATAATAACATAATAGCTCACTTTGTTCAGAACTTAAAGTATTAATATAAATTGATAATATTCTTCAAATTATTCACGACTGTACACAGCTCCACAGAATGATACTATGCGTTGTTTATGTGAACATACTGTGTATAATCTGTAGCGAGGCGCGGTTGACATCTATACTCCTCACTGTACTCGACTGAAATCTACTGCTTTGGTACGAACTTCCTATTTATGGTGATGATAACTGAAATTTTATGAAACACGGAAAGATATAACAAGAGACTACAACATCTACATTTTATGACGCAGATGCTTTTTGTTTCAGATTTTTGCTGCGAATAAAGGTCATATTCCTGGAACATTGAAATTTGTTCCAAAAAATCTTCTGTTTGGTGGTACAATGACATGTAAACCATCAACTGTTTATTTGAATCCTGATGATGCCAAACCAATAGTCATTAAATTTTCCAGTAGTGTGCCAGGAGAATTTGTAGAGGATGTTGAATTTGTCATACTAGAGTCTTCACAAATGATCAAATTGACCTTTAAGTACGTAAAACTTATAATTTATTTAATGTAGTGCTAAGTTTCTATGTTTATCTTGTTAGTTCATATATTTACATACTTACTTACTGGCTTTTAAGGAACCCGGAGGTTCATTGCCGCCCTCACATAAGCCCGCCATTGGTCTCTATCTTGAGCAAGATTAATCCAGTCTTCAATTATTTTAATTTGTTTTAGACAAACGACAGACTTTTCGAACACAGTAAAGTGATTTCATAATAACTGACATTATTGTGACAGAAGTACCTAACCTATTATTCATGGTTAGAGGATATTTTTCATGCACTAATACATTTTTATTTTCTGTTAGGGGAAATGTTATGTGTCCTACTCTTCACTTCAATAAGAAATCACTGCAGTGGGGAACTGTTGCAATAGGTAAGCTAAGTGTTGAAGTTATTGAGATACTATTTTCATGATCAAGAGCAAGCATCGTAAAACATCACAAATTCATGACGCTATATAAATAGACCTACTACCCGCTACACACAAAGTGAAGTAGGGAGCATTTGTCGCAGTAAACTAAACAGCGGAGGCAGTTTGTGATCGTCCCTACCTTCCGTGTTTATAACAAAAAAATAACAAGCGAAAGAAGGAATGAATATCTTTTTAGGATTATATTATTTTCATCTGCATAATTTACTTTTTGACTACAATATTTCCATTCGGTAAGATCTCAAAATTAGGGGTTGCCTCATAAGTAGCCACTGCCAAGGCTGACATCTGTTAAGCGTGTCCTTTTTTATTTTAAAATGTTTAATTTTGAAAAAAATTGTTCACAAATATACGAGAACCGAACAGCGATTGTGGCAGCAAATGATCTAAGACGTGCATATTTAGAGGAGTCAACATTTTGAAATATGTCCGCCGAGTTAGCTCTGTGGTAGCGTGTCTGCCTCCAGACTAGTTCGATCCCCGACGGGGTCAGAAATTTTCATGTAAAATTTCTACCTCGGGACTAGGAGATATGGCGGTGCACAACTTCTAATCACTAAATTGTGCACCAATATGCCTGGGTTAAATCCCAAATCTCTCCGCAGTGCATATAAAGAGAAGACATTTGTCACTGTTGATAGTGATTCGTCCGTCGGACGGGGAAGTTAAGCCTGGCGGCCCCCATGGTGCTATTCGAAAGGGGTAGGCTACGTGCCGGTACCGAGTTTCCCCTTCTCCCTTCCTCACCTTAATCATCATCCTCACCCATTCCCTACGCAATACTTAACATACACTCACCCTAGTACACGACATAACTCTTCACAGATACACATCATGCATAACGTGGCCCGCCGAAGTGGTGTACAATTTGAAAATGGGTCACAGTCCTGCCATCTATCCGCAGTATGCGGAACCCGAATCACACAAAGTGAAGTGGGTAGGCATTAAACACACACACACACACACACACACACACATACAAATTAGAAGTCCAGCAATAAAAAGAAGACCAGGCCGATTAAAGGAAGAACAATATATTAGAGACAAAATGGTGGAATTTGTTTCTAAATCAATAAACAGGCTCTTATATGTAAAAACACTATCCCAAAAATTCTCCAAAAACATAGTTCCTAGTATCACTTACTTGGCTACTCTGAAGTTAAAGAAATTTTGATTAAGGTTTATACTGTACCTTGTACATGAGAACAAACATTTTAAACCATGCCTTAAGGAAGGAGCCGGCAATTTTGTAGTTTGCTGTCTCGAGTCACGAATATACCCGTCCCTACTTTAGGATAGTCCTAAGCGTGTATAGATTGGGAAGGAAAATGTTGATTTCTAACCAATACAGTACTGCTCTATTTTCAATCCAGGGCCGAACTAGTACTGTTAAGTTAATGACCGGAACGGAACTAGTATTGTTAATTTTTGACTCACGGACCGAACTAGTATTGTTAATTTTTTACTCACGGACCGAACTAGTATTGTTAATTCTTGACTTCGGACCGAACTAGTATTGTTAATTTTTGACTCACTGACCGAACTAGTATTGTTAATTCTTGACTCCGGACCGAACTAATATTGTTAATTCTTGACTCCGGATCGAACTAGTATTGTTAATTTTTGACCCCGGACCGAACTAGTATTGTTAATTTTTTACTCACTGACCGAACTAGTATTGTTAATTTTTTATTCACGGACCGAACTAGTATTGTTAATTCTTGACTCACGGACCGAACTAGTATTGTTAATTCTTGACTCACGGACCGAACTAGTATTGTTAATTCTTGACTCACGGACCGAACTAGTATTGTTAATTCTTGACTCACGGACCGAACTAGTATTGTTAATTCTTGACTCACTGACCGAACTAGTATTGTTAATTTTTGACTCACGGACCGAACTAGTATTGTTAATTCTTGACTCACGTACCGAACTAATATTGTTAATTCTTGACTTCGGACCGAACTAGTATTGTTAATTTTTGACTTACTGACCGAACTAGTATTGTTAATTCTTGACTCCGGACCGAACTAGTATTGTTAATTCTTGACTCCGGACCGAACTAGTATTGTTAATTCTTAACTCCTGACCGAACTAGTATTGTTAATTCTTGACTCCGGACCGAACTAGTACATATTTTTGATCATAGGATCGAACTAGTAAACTCCGAACCTTTAAGAGAATTGTGACTGATTGGTTTTCCTCATGTACTCTTCATATAGTGACGGTTTAACTATCGTCGCCGTTGTCCTTGTGACGGATTATTTTCTAAATATTTATCTAGCCTATATGTGAGAGGATACCGTTATTTTAACAAGATTCAGATTTAAGTGTAATAAGTATTTTAAATAAGAATTGGAATAGGCCTATATAAAATGTATTATTATTATTATTATTATTATTATTATTATTATTATTATTATTATTATTATCAACTGCCTTAATTACTGTAGTTTCTGATATTTTTTTTTTTTGCATAGGTGTCTCTTATAGTCATCATCTTATACTGAGTAATGACTCCACTGTGCCAGTGGCTTTCAGTATACGGGTGCTCCATGATGGCCATGAAGACGGCTTCACTTACAGAAACTTTGCAACTTACAAAATAAAGCCAGCCCTTCCAAACCATCCGAAGGAATTTAGAATTCATCCTGATAAGGGAACTGTGCCTGCGTTCAGTGAAATTAATCTAACGGTAAGAACTAAATTTTTATGAACCATAATAAATTTCCCATATGATATGCAGGTAGTGTGCAGATGAAGAATATAGATGCTTCATTTGTTTAATAGTGAGTAATATAAAAATTTACGTTGTTAAATGATACGTGCTTATTACGCTATATCAATTCTGATCCGTGAATTCCTCTGAATTACCGATGGTTTCAAAACTGTATTTAATATGTATAATATTTTTATAAATCTGGTAATTTTGTTTTGCACGTCAAGGTCATATGTAAATGATAACGAATATCCAAGGTAGTTAAAGTTGTTCACTCTTTGTAATAATTTGTTACTAAGGCATATTTTGTTGGGTATAGGATCTTTTCCTTTCAATGCAAATACTTTGGTTGTAGCTTATGAAATAAATCTTTCAACCAACGTGATACCGTGGAAACCAAAGGATGAAGCTGTAAAATATCTTGGAGTGCACTTAGATCGCCGTCTGTCATGGAAACATCACATCAACAACAAACTTAAATTGGCTTACTCAAGACTCGTTAAATTATATCCGCTCCTCAACAAGAAATCATCTCTAAAGCTACAAAATTGCATGCTACTTTACACATCTCTGTTACGACCTCTACTGCTTTATGCCTGTCCTGTCTGGGGAGGAGCTGCAATAAGTGAAATTAAACACATCCAGTCATTTCAAAATAAAGTCCTACGAATTTCACTCAATTCTCCTTGGTTTGTCCGTAACAGCCAACTACACAGAGAAACTGGTATTGACACAATGAAACAGTTTATTCATTCACAAGCTAAGAAGTTCTATAACAACCTAGAAAATGTTCCAGGCGCCATCCATTACTCTCTCGGAAGGAAGTCCACATTTCCCACCAGAATCAAGAGCCGACTTCCAATGGACCTCATATTATAATCAAAATTTATCATCACACCAACCTATGTAAATAATTATTTATTAACAATTTTTTTTGTTCATTGAGGAGCCAATCTAGGCTGCCCTCAATTCAGTGTCACATATTGTATTTATATTTTCTAGAAATGATCTGTATAGAGCTAAATGCGCTGATCGATCAATAAATTGTTAAAAAAAAAAAGCTTATGAAAATTCCATATCATAATTTTTGGTTATTTTCTCTAAATTATGTAGTAATATTTGGAGGCCATCTTCGCAGTTAGCAAAGAATACTTGGTCGTCTGCATACAACATAGTGTCTAAATTGAGTCTTTGTGTGATTGGTACATTGGCATGAGGTAGCTGTCTCCATTCTTTAATTACGGTGTTCATGTAAATTGTGAATAACAAAGAGGATAGTCCACAACTTTATTGGACTCCTCAGTTAATTGCTTTCCAGACTGAGTGATTTTTGTTTATTTTAAATTATAAATTAATTATTGTAATTATAAAAATTTTCCTTCGCCTTTGGTCTTCCTTTCATAGACAAAATCAGGAAAGTTCGACAGGGCCACCATGTATATTCTTATCTTCATAGGATGCTAACTATGTTTCTATTAAATTTGTTCACAGGTACAATTGGTACCTAACATTGCGCGAGATTGGTCAACAGCAATTATAGTAGATATGTGGGAATCTAAGTCTGAATCCGTTTCACTTCCAATGACATATGTTGCTCGAAGTGCCACGATAATCTGTGAACCAAATGAAGTCAACATTCATTTCTGTTTCATCAATTACCCCTACAATAGGACTGTCACTTTGAAAAACATTTCCAAAATACCTGGTTTCTATCATATTGTACCACAGAAAGTAAGTTGAACTTCGCTACATTCATTTACTTTATGTATCTACTTCAGACTTTTTGTTTAATTTGAAATGCTAAATTAGAATTATTATTTATCACCAGACATAAGTTGAGTAGAAGAGAAAACCTCACGGCCGTAACTCTGCCAGAAAAAGTAAAACATTATTATTATTATTATTATTATTATTATTATTATTATTATTATTATTATTATTATCATTGAAGCTTTATGCAAAATATTAATGTTTCAGGTTACGTCTACTTCAACAATAATTTTATCAACATCTGCAACACAAGGTGTTCTTGAAGCTGGCGAAAATGTTGATATTCCATTGACTATAATGACAAATAAAATAGGAAAACAGAGCATAAAAATGTAGTAAGTTTCAAATTTATTCAAAATTAACATTTTTGTGCATGTGAGGTTTAGCGGTAGATGATTGAAATCGCATGTTCTTCTTTGATATTGAAATTATTAATTGAACACTTTAGTCTTTATGCAAGACTATCTCAATTGGGCCGATAAACTTTGGGATCACGTAGAGAACTTATTTTTGGATATTTATTTATTTATTTATTTATTTATTTATTTATTTATTTAATTTGATTTATTTATTTTATTTATTTAATTTATTTATTTAATTAATTTTATTTATTTAATTTATTTGTTTAATTAATTAATTAATTTAATTTATTTATTTAATTATTTATTTATTTAATTTAGTTTATTTATTTATTTTATTTTATTTATTTAATTAATTTATTTTTATTTATTTATTTATTCATTCATTCATTTTTTATAAAGGTACCGACGGTCAGTGAGGTTCCGTTTCAGCGCAACAGGGTATCATATTATTTCATTATTTCTACATCTTGATTACACAACTTTTAACACTATATCACTTCGGAATATGTATTATATGTCTTTCCCGTATTAAATTCTATCGTACCTGGTTAACATGTTTCGGGCTTGTATGAGCCTTCTTCAGAACTCAAAGAAGGCCCATACAAGGCCGAAACATGTTGACCAGATACGATAGAATTTAACACGGGAAAGATATATAATACGTATTCCGAAGTAATTATTTCTGTTGATAGATTTGACAGGAAGGGTGGTATTCATAGACATTTCGCAGCACGCGCTACGAGCGTACTAAGCTAGCCCCGGCTATCCACTGGTTACTAGTACAGAATTCAAATCATATCCTATCGCTAACACTGGTTTATGAGTACGAAAAACGCTGATAATCCACCGAAAGCCCGCGCTAAAAATGTCTATGAATACGGCCCAAAGGGATTAAAGTAATAATTTATTTAAAAATTAATGATCTGCGATCGCAATGTCTATTATCAATCCTGGAAAATTTAGTATGATGAGAAACTCGTCAGTTTGGAAATAGTTTCTAAGTTAAATTCTTTGAGCCCCACAAACAGACAATGCCACTTGCTCATCATGCCACCTGCAAGTCCACTAACAAGTAGACTACTTCTATTCGATATGTTCCATTATCTTCTGGCTTAGTAGCGTCATGAGTGATGTCTTATTGGTGTAAGTTATAAGGTTCAAACCTATCTTCGGCCTTGTGTTACATATGCGATTACTATTACTAATTCTACTTCTAAAAATTTAAATTATGGTTTATTTAAGGGGAGAGGATGGTATTTTTTGGTGAAAAATGAGAAATTAAAAAAAAAAAATCTTTAAAATGCTCTGTGATATGTGTGGAATGCATAGCATAATATTTTGTGGGTATTTGTGACCTTATCAGATGTTGAGACGCCATTTTTTAACTTCCTGCGTTATGGATTTTTAAATCACTCGAACCCTTTTATTGTTGTTTCCGGTAAATTGAATTTTCAAAAATTTTTTTTCTTTAAAATACTCTTTGATATGTGTGGAATGCATTGCATAACATTTCGTGGATATTTGTGCCCCTATCGGATGTTGAGACGCCATTTTTAAACTTCCTGCGCTATGGATTTTAAATCACTGGCCCCCTGTTATTGGTTTACGGTAACTTCATTTTTTTTATACATTGCCAGACAAAAATGGATATAATTTCTGAACTATTAAAGATACATGCATGAAATTTAGAACACACATTCTTTAGACTATTCGGAAACGTTTCTCTGTAACAGAATATTGTTAATTGATTTCGGTTTAAAACTACGTCCGCTTGTTTGCAAGAAAAGAATTTAGAAAGTGTTATTAAATTTTAATTGTTTATTTTACAAACGTAGGGACTAATATCAAAATTCTGTTACAGACAGTTTGTAGAGCATGCTTTTGCAAGTACATTGCAAAAAACGGGATGAATCTACCTTTAAAAACGGTTTAGATATATCTATTTTAGTAAAATCCTGCATTGGGTATATTTTTTTTCAAATCTGGGCCCCCAAATATTTTTTTTCAAAATATTTATTTTTGGTTGAGTTTCTACAGGTATGAGCTCTCTACATACAAAAAAATTAATATTTTACACCAAATAGGAAAAAAGTTTTAAGAAATGCTGTCCTCTCCCCTTAACGACGCTTTCAACTGCTTTCAGCGTCGCCGTATATAAGGGAAGATAAACAGTATTTGAAGTGCATATATGGATTCCTGGGTCTATCTAAAGAAGCAAGACAAAATAAAAAAGATTGTTGCTATAATCCTCTTTATGAGGCTATCCGAATAGAACACCACTTTTTCAGATAACACGCCTATGACAACATTAATGTAATACATTAGAATATAAGTAGGCTACTGTAGTGATTAAATTTCGTTTTTAACCATTTTTAAATGACATTTTTTTTTTCAGTTTATTGGTGATGGGTATTCCAGATTTAGTACCATGTTGCACATTGAATTGTAATGGTGAAGGACCTATATTATCAGTGAGCTCGTCCTATCTAGAATGGGGAGAAACACTTCTTCTTCATGAAGTAACCAAAGAATTGAGACTGTCTAACGACTCACCTATACCAGCACCATTTCGCTGCATTATTGTAAGTGGCTTATAAATTCTTTTGAATCCTGAACTAGATGCTCATCTATACTAATAATAAATCTGTAGCCGAAATTTTTCTGGTAATTTTCGATTTTCCAAAAAAATTGGTCCTAACATATATAATTAACCACCCTGAAACCGAAAATCGCTTTTTTGACATTTTTGTTTGTATGTCTGTCTGTCTGTCTGTGTGTTTGTTACCTTTTCACGCGATAATGGCTGAACGGATTTCGATGAAAATTGGAATATAAATTAAGTTCGTTGTAACTTAGATTATAGGATATATGCCATTCAAAATACATTATTTAGAAGGGGGGTTATAAGGAGACCTGAATTAAATAAATCGAAATATCTCGCTTATTATTGATTTTTATAAAAAATTTTACATAACAAAACTTTCTTTAAAAATCATTTCCGATAAGTTTTATTCTTTGACAAATTTTGATAGGATTGATATTTAATGAGATAAATGAGTTTTAAAATTAAAATAACTGCCATCAAATGCGGTATAATGAAATAAAAATCAAATGACTTCGTCTATAAGGGG
Source organism: Periplaneta americana (assembly GCF_040183065.1). Lineage (NCBI taxonomy): Eukaryota > Metazoa > Arthropoda > Insecta > Blattodea > Blattidae > Periplaneta > Periplaneta americana. The sequence goes on from NC_091128.1 coordinate 147,234,916, forward strand.
CCTTGGTCAACAACAATCGAAAGCTATGAATCATAGCCTACAGAAAATGTTTCTGTGTTTGTAAGAAGCAATATCGGAAGCTAAATTAACCGATTTGTATAATTAATCATTATTTCACCATTGGAAAGTGTAGTTTCTCTGTATGGACATAATGCTATAATGTTATTACAGTAACTTCTGAGTGAATTGAGGACAGGTAAGATTAAAATAGCTTCTTATGCACAGAAAACTTGATAGGCTATTCTGTGTATTCGTTTCCTGTATTTCTTAAAATAATATTTATCTCAGAGAATTAACGAACAACGAGAGTGTATTGATTTAGTATGCAGTAATAATATTTTAGCTTACCATTTCATTATTTTATAATCCAAATTTTAACTATGCTCAATTGAATCGAGTTAAAATACATAAAATACATATGCATTAAATGCAATGCAAAAAATTTGTGTAATGAGCCAAGCAGATTATGTTGCCCTGTTGTAAAATAAAATTTATTCCTCCTGAGATTCAAGAGCCCCCATAACAAATTGAAAACTTACTTATCGGGGTACATCCGTTATCAACACACTTTTTATATAATATAATATAATATAATATAATATAATATAATATAATATAATATAATATAATATAATATAATATAATATAATATAATATAATATAATATAATATAATTTAAGTTATTTGAAGGGTTCAGAACCATAGTGGGCCAAGCGCCATTTACTGAATACGTAGAAAACAAGAGTTAAAATTAAGTTATTACCATAATTCAATGGAAACATATAACAAGTAAAATAAAGTATACACATTAAATCTAAATGATGTCAATGTTCATTGAACTATGGATGCATGTAATAAAAATTAAGAAACATGTTAAAGGAATTGTCATTGCACCAAATGAGTGCTCTCTGGACCAAAATGATTCCATTTTAATTATTTAAATATAATTTAAATTAAGTAACATATTAAACGATTTATCCTTCTATCAAACACGAATATTCCCTGGATCAAATGTCCTATTTTAATTATGTAATTACTTTATATTTATTTCTAACGGGTGCAGCGGAGCGCACGGGTACGGCTAGTTAAGTATAATAATGTGCGCGTGACTTCTATAGTTGAACGAACTAGAAGATTTAAGAGGTACTTTCTTTCATTAATTGCTGTTTGATCCCCCCTCTGTAGGAATTTGTGTGTTTAAGTTACTTGGTGAATGTACAGTCTCGAAATAAAGACTTGTGTCTGTAGATTCGAATAGCCCACTAAGCGGCACAGCAAAATATTGACTACAATGATTTAATTAAACGTCTAATCTTCATGGATTTCCTCAAAGCAATTTTATTAATGAACTAGTCATACCCGTGCGATTCGCTGCACTTGTTAGAAATATTATTGACTTAAATCTAAATACAGTTTTGTAATTACTTAGTGAATAATAGCCTTTTATACAGGGCATATCAAAAGTCCGGTAACACTTTCAATATTTTATTACACAAAAACTACTAATGATAGCACTTTCAAACACACGTCAGTTTAAAGTCAAATTCTCAAAGTTCTGTTTACACCTTACAGAGATTCAATATGTGAACCACGAGTGACTCGGTAGATGTCCAAACGATAATCAAACTCTTCCCATACCCTTTTCAACATATCCTCTGTGACCGTGCGGCAGCTTCTCGAATTCTGGTTTTTAGTTCCTCTAAATCACGTGGCAAAGGCGGTACAAACACACGGTCCTTTAGCTACCCCCATAGAAAAAAGTCACATGGAGTCATATCGGGTGCCCTTGGTGGCCATGTCATGAAACATCTGTCCCTTACTCCAGCACGTCCTATCCAACGATGAGACATCTCCGTATTCAGGTAAGCACGAACTGCATTGTGGAAATGTGGCGGAGCCCCATATTGCTGAAAGATGAAATCGTCATCGAGATCTTGTCTAAGTTGAGGCACCAACCATTGCTCCAACATGTCCAGATATGAATGTCCAGTCACAGTAGCCTCAATGAAGAAGAAAGGTCCGTACAGTTTTCGTTGTCACAACGCGCAGAAAACATTCACCTTTGGTTAATCACGCTCATGTTCAATGATTCTGTGAGGTTTCTGTGTACCCCAAACACGACAGTTGTGCTTGTTAATTTTCCCAGTCGTATGGAATGTCGCTTCGTCGCTGAAAATTAAGCGGCTGAATAAGTCATCGTCGTCTGCTGCCTGTTGTTGTAGCTGGCAAGAAAACTAGTCTGAGATGTCTGATCATATGTCTGTATGTTGTAAGTCGTTTGCTCCTGAATCATTTTGAAAGTTAGATTAAAAAATATGAACTTAACTGTTATTAGCCTATCATGCAATATTTTCTGGAATTGTTCAGTCAATTATACTTTTAAGATTGATACTATATTAGACCTAATAGACAATTGGTCAGCGTCTGAAATAAAATATACTGAGAGCTCCTCCTCTCAGATGGAAGAAAGTTCCAATTAAATGATAAACCTATGCTTGAACTTTAAATGATGACATAGAATTAACTTTATGTATTTCTTTTGCACCAAACGATGGCACTTGAAATAAGGTGTTGTACTGTCTTATATTATTTAAAAAGTGTATTGATAACGGATGTACTCCGATAAGTAAGTTTTTAATTGGTTGTGGTGGCTCTTGAATCTCAGGAGGAACAACTTTTACAACAGCCCAGCATAATCCGTTTGGCTCGTTACTCCATTTTTTTGTATTACATTTATTGCATAGTTTATTCATTTTATCTCTTTTAACACAATTCATATGAGCATAGTCAATATTTAGATCATAAAGGAATGCTAAGCTAACGTAGGCCTACTATTACTGCATACCGAATCAATAACACTCTCGTTCGTCAATTTTACTCTCTGAGAACGTTCAGCACTGTTTCCTCTTTCTCAAGCTGGTAAGTTCGAACTCTGTTATCGACAAGTCGATCAAAGTGTTCGATGAAATGATTGCGTTGTTAGTTCGTAAACGAATCTCCCGTTCTTCCTCACTCTTATTAAATCTCCGAATTTTGTTTTGTCCTGAGTCAGAAGTGTTACGGTATAGCTGAGTCTTTTGTTTTGTCATTTTGAAGTATGTACTATATGAAAACAATAGGCCTATCTACCTAACGTTAACGTATAAAACTTTTTCAGAGAATACTACCCGAAATTATCAATGTGCAATTTATATTTATCCACTAAATTGAACAAAGCACAAATCTAATTCAAAGCCCCACACGCACTATCGCCTCTCTAGGAGGCAGCGGAGCCTGTATGCTGTCTGCCATGATTCTCAGTAAAGTAGGGCACGTTGCGCAGTGTCATCTGCAGGGACATCATTTTATTTTACTTCAATTTTTATTGTACCTGAGTTTTTTTAATGTACTTCACTCCCACCCCTTCTACTAATGAAGTTCAACCGTCCTCCACACAGATCCAAGACCGCATATACAGTCATAGTAGCCTTACGGTCATAGTATACAGTACGTTCCAAAAAATATGTTCTCGTTTTCCAGTGACGAAAGAGCTTTCAATATTTCATCATTTTCCATTTGCCTACGTCGCATCCCGGTTCCCCCACCTGCTTCTATTCGCCTCTCTGTAATTGCTAGTGGCTGGGCTGTCTTAGTTCTTTTCTGAGAACATTAATTTCTGTTAGGAATTGGACGTCTACGTAATATTATACCCATACAATTGTTTAAAATAACTTAAATAAAAGGGCCTCGTTAAGTAATTAACTGTCACGTAATTTCCTCCCTTTCTACGATCCTGCGACATAACCACTTGGACGGACAGTAGATAGCATGTCTGAGTAATTTTGTCTTTTCGGATCGGGCAGAAGTGAAGATTGAATTTACAGTACGTAAGGTCTCTTTTATAGAGTAGGTACAGAATTATTTCAACATGAGTTACTGATACAAAGTACGAACCTGGTAATTGGAATTACGTACAATAGTCTATAGTGCGATAATATGCACATTACAACTGAAGCCTGTATCGAAATGAACGGCCACCATTTTCAAAAATGTGTTTAATTATCCATATTATAATTATTTTTCAATTTAACTTCTTTCTCTATAGTCTATGCTAATATGCTGTAGACAGTATGACATACACTGCATAATAAAGACATCCGCATGGAAAGCTCAGTTCGTGAGTAAAAACACTCATTGTTAATACTGTACTGTATTTTGATTAAACAAAAACCTAATGAAAATGATCAAACTCAAAATCGCGATATTTCCTAGTTTACGTAAATGGATGAACTACTTTTCTTTCCTCTTATACGTAGTAAAGTGATTTGTTTGTATATTACGCCAGTATCATCGAACTCCAGTCATGGAAGGGGGTAGCAAACGGTGTTTCCGGGTCTTAATCGTTGATCCAAAGGTATAGGCAGGTTAATATTAGAAATGTTAGTAAAAATAAAATGATGTCCTTGTAGTATTCTAGTATATAAAACATTCAAAATGAGACACATAATTTATTAATGTCCAACCTACACTACAAAATAATGTGCAACTTTGATATCCCCAATACCACACACGGGAGAAGAAAACGTACTTAAATATTTGAAAATAACCTGAAAATTATAACACATCACTCTAGAGACACGCTATGATCACTGAGAAAATTATATAATTAATCGGTAACATTTCTGTTTAGTGCACAACACTCCATAGTGAATAATAAGCAAAGTAACATATTTGGCATGACCTGTGGCTTGTGAGCCATCCAAAGCCCCGACTTCCATCCCACTGTGTACGAGTCCTTATGTGCTCGATAACTATGGCCTACAATTAACAATACAGCTCTCAGACTCATTACTGGTGGAATCAAAACAACGCCAATAGATTCTATGAGATTCCACACTAATATTAACAGCATCAAAATGACAATAGAAGAAAAAGCACTGATTCAATATGAAAAACTTATCAGATTACCAGGAAACAATTTTCATTCATACAGTCCTCTCTGTAGATTGAAAACTCAAAAAAGTTTCATATCCATGGTTCAAGAATTAAAACAGAAAATCAATAACCCGAATTTAAAAGAAAACTTACAAATTAAACCAAACCCTTTAACTCTATTAAATATAGAATATAATCTAAATTTAACAGAAGAAATACTGAAATCAGAAGTAAACACTGAAATAATGAAACAATTGTCTTTAGAGACAATTAATATTAGGTACCCTCCACAAAACTGGCTTCATTTATACACTGACGGATCCTTGATCTCCAGAGAACAAGGTGCCGGTGCAGGTGTTACGTGCTGTCTCTTCTCACTTTATAGATCTCTTATATAGGCTACGGAACAACAAGTTTTGATGGTGAAATCGTTGCAATAAGTGAAAGTCTCAGGAATCTTCTATGCCACATCAATAAATTTAAGAATGCAGTTATATTGTCAGACTCCAAAGCAGCTATTCTATAAATAGTCTCTAAACACACACCTTCATCTCAAACAGCAGAAATAACTAAAATGCTCTCTCAATTAATATCACTCAATAAAATAATTGTATTCCAATGGATACCATCCCATTGTGGAATCCTGGGAAACGAGAATGCGGATGCATTAGCAAAGAAGGGCAGCACTGCTACTTACAGACCTGTTACTAAATCTACATATTACTCTGTGAAAAGATTTATTAAATCTACATACTTAGACTTCAACAAACAAAATTTGATAACACAATCACAAGGGAAAGAATGGAACTCTCTGCATCATAATCCACAGTTGATTCCCGATTTACCACGCAAATCGTCTGTAGCTGCATTTAGATTGGCAACAGGACATTATTGTTTGGCCAAACACCTGCATAGAATTGGAATATATCAGTCCCCTAACTGCCCATTGTGTAACTCAAACCAAGAAATGGATTCGGAACACCTCAAAATCTGTGCTTCAGTGGCTGACCATGATAATATCTTTGAAAAATATTGGAGTGCAAGAGGTCAAATGACTTTATTGCCAAACGCCTGGCATTAGAAAACAATAATAACACCATTTTTCTAAATTAATCTTGAATGCATCCTTTAATAAATCACTTCAAATTAATGCCAATATAGAGTGGATTGTGTACAAAATTTTTATGACTCTGATTTTAAAAGAATTAATGAAAATGTTTAAGACTCTATTGTTGAGATGTATTTTCAAAAGCTAATGGAATTTTATTTTATTTTATCGTTAACCTTAATACAATATGGATTGTCTTTATATGAACTGTGGAAAATATATGGAAATTAATTAAAATATTTACTAAACTCTGAAATATGGAGAAATAAGGAAAAGAAAAATAGCATTTTTCAACACTACACATTGTGAAACATAAAGATAATACAAAATATAGTTTATATTATCTTTATTAGTAAATATGTATTTACATAGAAATCCTTTCCCTGATCATCAACATTCTTCTAACACTAATGATGCGTATAGGAGACCTAAATTGGAATAACATAGACCTTCTTTCTAGCGTTCTATTCAGCCATTACAATACGTATTATTTTCTATTTCAGAGAGAAGGTTCACCTTGGTATGTGGTGCCTATGATGGATACAGTGTCTGAAGCCGATCATTTTGTGCTAAAAGTAATTGTTCATCTTAGAGATAAAGGATTCTACAAAGATAATTTACAGATTCAACTTACGACTGGTAGAACTATTTCTGTTCAGTTGTCAGCCAAGGGTGTTGGTAGCAGTTTATACATTGAACCTCCTATCTGCCCTGTATACGACATGGGTAATCTTTATAGGTATGTATTTCTATTAATGGTTTTTAGAACAATTTTAAAAGGAAGCGAAATGCTTTATAAAAATATTATTTTTCTTGCATGTAGGCCTGTATTTGCATGCCACTTTTGACAATTAATTTATATATGTATCAGTGGCGGCTTCTCAAGGAGGTTGCAGGTTTGTACACCCCCCAGTAATGTTTCTAATCTCTCGGCTTTGTTACTATTAAAAATATAATTTTATTTTACAATTTTCATTCATGACTATCTGCAGCTGGCGTCTTGTTTTGTACGTCTGCAGGAGCCTCCGAGCCTCTTGGTTTGCAAAAATGTTGAAAACCTAGGGAAGGTAGTTTATAGAGATGTTCGGCTAATGTGGGGACAGGAAGTTAGAGGCGTGGTCTACTGCTTTCCTCATTGAGAACAGTTTGTCGCACTCCCTGGCGTGGACACCAACGTCAGTGCAGAAGGAACTAAATTCACTGGGAAAGTATCTGTTTCAACTAGACATTTGTCCGAAGTAATAAGCATGAAAAATGTATTAATTCAGCTTGTGCAACGAACAGTCGCATATTTCGCATATTACTTTCTCAACTTACATGCACACAAACGGCACAATACATAAAGGAACTTGTATTTTGTTTTAAAGTTCTAAGAATTGTCGTTCTGGCAATAAGTGCTGCTATCTCCCGACAGCCTACGAAAGCTGCATTTGAATTTTATGAACGAAAACGTTGCACTTGGCACTTGGTAGCATTCTGATGATGTTTATGTGCTCAAATGTTTTTCATGAAGGTAAATCGCAATAAAGAGAGCTCCGCCCACGACCCCTTCCACTTTTGGACTTCCGTACAAATAGGTGTGCTTGTATTTAGTCATTTTACTTATTAATTGCATAGCTTTATATGTATACGCCCTCAGGTATACACGGCTTTAAACTTTAAAGTAAAGTATGTTTAACTCCTCTTCGATATCCATTGTGCACCACCATATTTTCAAACCACCAGCCGCCACTGATATGTATGGTCCGATTTTGACCAGTCTCGTATCACACTGAATTTCAGCCTGTCAAAATCTCTTATCAGTTCCACTACAACCTCACTTCCAGCTTCCCCTTTGATGTTCCCTTTCGGCCAAGACCGGTGATCTCAGTCCCGCACTGTCTATCTCAAAGTCTCAACACTATATTCTCCTTCCTCTATTCACCATCAAATCATTCTCTGGTTTTAAAGCAGTCTCACTTTTATAGTTTTATACCACTTCCTTCCACACAGTTGATATAAAATTTGGCAAAAGAATTCTGATAATACAGTGGATTTCGCTTAATAGGACAACGTTGAAACCATGTGTTTTGGTCCAATAGAGTTGCGTATTGGGACCAACCTTAGGAGGACAAATACAGTACACGTCAATATATGTATCTATTCCGTTTAAAAGGACCAGCTGCATTATTGGACCAAAACGCATGGTCCCAACGTGATCCACTGTATTAGTGAAAATTAACTCTTTTTAAATATTCTGTATGAAAGAAGACAAGTTTATATGTAAGATTAATCAAAATTTAAAAGAAAATAATAATAAATAACGTTTTTTCAATAGCTGCGTTGAAGTTTCAAAACAAGTAAAAGTGACTAATAGAGGAACAAGACATCACCATGTCTTTTGGACGTCCAACAAAGGTGACAGGGGTTCAAGAATTGTACCTGCAATAACAGAAGAGTGAGTATTATTGTTACTACCACCACCACCACCACCACCACCACCACCACCACCACCACCACTCATTTTGATTTCAAATGAAGATCCGTTAATCCTTACCAAAAATTGTTTCATTGAATCATTCCCGGATAAGATGACTCGTATGTAATGAATATGAACAAACTTCTACCAATAGTATACAAAGAATCACGGCGTACAGATAGAAAGATAGCATATCCATAACATTTTTCTCGATATTACAGATTCTTAAGACGTACAGTATATTTCCCGGAAAATCTCGAAATAGATTTTTGCAACATAATTACAGTATACATCTGAAGTCTAATTAGTGAAATGTGTTACTAGTCAGTGATGTATGCAATGGGAGGGGGAAGGAATCTGGCCACCCTATCTCCAGGCTTAGTTGCCTCATGAGTGATACTTTATTTGTGTCACTTATGAGTAGACTTCGAAGTTGAGGCACATTTACTCTGAAGTTAAGTACACACAGGATAATGCAGTGCTTACAAAGCAGCTGACAAGGTAGCCATCTCCTCTCTTACACAGATCATTTCAGCATGTCAGTTAGACGGGGCTTTTGCAATACAAGCCGAGCGAGGAAAAAAATATAAACATTCGTTGGAAGGACAAACGTAAATATTATGTTAGTCAGAATACTGTTTATTGTATTGTCGTCTCTCGAGTGTAGAAACGTCATATTTTTCTTAGGCCAGTAACAGTTGTACAGAGCAATACTATTTACAGAGTTGCTTTCTAACAACTTTTGTAATACTTACTTACTGGTTTTTAAGGGACCCGGAGGTTCATTGCCGCCCTCACATAAGCCCGCCATTGATCCCTATCCTGAGCAAGATTAATCCATTCTCTATCATCATATCCCACCTCCCTCAAATCCATTTTAATATTATCTTTCCATCTACGTCTCGGCCTCCCTAAAGGTCTTTTTCCCTCCGACCTCCCAACTAACACTCGTCCGATGCTTCAGGGATCAGCGAGCTATGGCTCGCAAGGCCACCGGCCCCAAACACTGAATAATGGAATAGGACCTCGGTTCTATTTTGTTGGTTTTCGGAATCCCCGAGGTAATGATCAATAGGGACAGACGGGGACATTCGTATTGCGACGTTAGAGGTGAATCGAACGAGACTGTAGCTTGCTAACTAGTCGCATCCGGTATCCTCTGTGCTACCGGCGAATTCTGATCTTCTTAGAGGGACAGGCGGCTTCCATTGAAGGGCAAGTCTGGTGCCAGCAGCCGCGGCAATTCCAGCTCCAATAAACTTTCAGGGTGGTCCTCTTAAAATCAATACATTTAAGGAAAGGTTAAGAAGATTAGACTGAAAATGTAATTGGAGGTGCAGTGTAATTATTTAAGTTATGTCATGTACTTAATTGAATTGATATGTAATTAATTAAGTTGATATGTAATTATTAAGTTGATATGTAAAATAATTAAGTTGATATGTAATTAATTAATATGATATACGTAAATAAATTAAGGTGATATGTAATTAATTAAGATGATATGTAATTAAGTTGGTACGTAATTAATTAAGGTGATATGAAATTATTTAAATTGGTAATAGTTGGGTGAAATAGAAGTAGGCTACTTATAAGTTAGATTTAATTTTGCTTACCGTAGGCGTTATTATACAATAGTTTTTAATCATAGTCCTAGGTTTATTGCATCTGCTATTTACAGATTTACGTTTATTTTATTTTATTTCATGCTAGGTTTATTTTATTTTATTTCATGTAATTGTAATTATTGTATATTATATATCACTGCCATCGGGTGTATACCCAATTGTGGTGTTAATAAATACATACATGCATACATACATACATACATACATACATACATACATACATACATACATACATACATACATACATACATACATACATACATACATACATATATATATACATACGCATTTCTGGATTCGCCCATACGTGTTACATCCCTGCCCATCTCAAACGTCTGGATTTAATGTTCCTAATTATGTCAGGTGAAGAATACAACGCATGCAGTTCTGTGTTGTGTAACTTTCTCCATTCTCCTGTAACTTCATCCCTTTTAGTCCCAAATATTTTCCTAAGCACCTTATTCTCAAACACCCTTCACCTATGTTCCTCTCTCAAAATGAGAGTCCAAGTTTCACAACCATAAAGAACAACCGGTAATATAACTGTTTTATAAATTCTAACTTTCAGATTTTTTGACAGCAGACTGGATGATAAAAGTTTCTCAACCGAATAATAACAGGTATTTCCCATATTTATTCTGTGTTTAATTTCCTCTCGAGTATCATTTATATTTGTTAATGTTGCTCCAAGATATTTGAACTTCACCTCTTCAAAGGATAAATTTCCAACTTTTATATGTCCATTTCGTACAATATTCTCGTCACGAGACATAATCATATACTTTGTCTTTTCGGGATTTACTTCCAAATCTATCTCTTTACTTGCTTCCAGTAAAATTCCCGTGTTTTCCCTAATCGTTTATAATAGTAGAAGTAATAGTAACAACAGTAATAATAGGAATACTTCATTATTAGATTATCAGCACACACACAATATTTTGTTATTGCACATAAATTACAATATAGAATAGAATAGAATGTTTTATTTTCGCTGGCAAAGTTAAGGCCATAAGGCCTTCTCTTTCACTCAACCAGACTTACATAGGCTATAGTGACATACATATTTAAATTGTGAATATTTACAGTACACTAAAGATTCTCTGAATTTCGAAGTCTACTTATGAGGTTCAAACCTGTCTTCGGACAAATGATTAAACAACAAACAATAATAATACTTTCTTTTTAATTTACATATGGATAATGTGAAAAGTAATTTTTACCTGCTTCCTACCAAGGCTTTTTTCTCTCATTTTTTTTTATTATTATGATCGAAATATATGTATAATTTTAAAATTCTAATTTAATTATTTTTCACTTTTCAGCTCTGTGTTCAAAGTTTCTCCAGTATTCATGAATTTAAAACCTGAACAAAGTGCCTATCTTACAATTGAAGCAAAATGTAATAGGTATGTTTGAAGATCTGCTGTATTTACATTTTCAGCCTAAACACTAATATTTTATTATAATTTACTTTTCTAGTTATTCGAAGTAGAGAGAAAATGTTATCGTGATGATGTGTAAAATATCACTTACACATTTTTACGGAAAGTACAAGTTTTCAGTGTTTTTATTGTTTTCATCTTGTAGTGGGAATTATGTTTCACTTATTATTGACACCATTTATTTGCATGGCCTAAGGTGGAGAGTAGAATAATAACATGCGTAGTAATGTAAAAAATGGTATCAATTTAAAAAGAAAACAAATTACTTATATTTTATTTTAACGCAAAATAGTCCGATGTTTATATTATTATTATTATTATTATTATTATTATTTTTTTTTTTTTTTTTTTTTTTTTTTTTTTTTTTTTTTTTTTGCAACACAGGCGCGGCAATCAATATATGCAAGATCCTTGGTTTCGTCGTTCTGGCTTGGTTTTCCGAGGACGAGGTCGTGGACAGACCCTTCCTCTAGACTTGCTTATTTTGTTCTAAATTTGCGCCCTATATCACAACGATTACCCTAAGATCGACAGATGGGCTGGGTAGAAATCATGAATCCCATGCTGATAGGTGGGCCATCCTGCCTTAGACCTGGTTCTAGATTCCATCCTCAGACTAGTACCTGATAAACCTAAGGGCAAGAGCCCCAAGCCCTTCCCGTGACTATTATATGTGCATTTAGAACTAGCGGATCAAGGTCACGTACAAAAGTATAAACCACGCACGAATCACTGAACTGAAAAATGTGAACTGGTAATTCCGGCTGTCCCAGCTGACTTTAGTTGAGGAGAATGATCCAGGATTGGGGTAAGCAAACGTGGCAAATGCAGTCCATTGACTTGACCTTGAGCCGACATGTTACTTCCCCTTCCCCAATCAGAGGTTGTATACACAACATATATGTTACCTGTAACTACTGTGTGAAGTTTCATAAACATCTGTTAGCTAGGAGAAAAGTTAGTAATTTTGTTTAATTGCGCCCCCCTAAAAGGGTAGTTTCCCTTATACCAACGTAATGAGAACTTGTATACAGAAACAGAACAAATATGCTACCTGTAACTACTGTGTAAAATTTCATAAAAATGTGTTAGATAGGAGAAAAGTTACTAATTTTGTCTATTTGCTCCCCCCTATAAGGGCAGTTCCTTTATACCATACATACAAAACATACTGTATTTGCTGCCTATAACTACTATGTAAAATTTCATGAAAATATGTTAGGTTTCTGAAAAGTTATTAGTTTGTCCCTCTAAATTTTTCTTTATTTTATTATCCATACAGAAACGTCCTCATCTGAATCTCCTCTGTTGTTCAATTTCATATGGTGAATATTCCTCTTATATTTTATGTTTCATGATAATAATAATAATAATAATAATAATAATAATAATAATAGTAATAATAATAATAATAAAAGATTCAACATACACTTTACATCGCTATAAATAACAATTCGTATTTATTTTTTTTCAGTGTAAGAAGTGTCTCAGAAACATTTTATTGTTTTGCTATAATTGAGAAATCTAGCAAAAAAGTGTTACAGCTACAAAGTAAGATCACTGCAAAGTTTGTTGAACCATTACTTCATTTTTCAAAGCCCTGTGTTGAGTTCCAGCTTGATGTTGGTCCTGAAGATAAATTGAAGCCGCTGGAAGGTAAGAGATGATTCTTGATTTTTTTGTTACAAATTCTAGCTTGAAATTCATTGTCTTATACACCTCTCCCACATTAATACACACTCACAAACAAGTTGTTAAAGAAGAACTATTATTGGAACTACAAGTGTCTTTACTTATAGTTCTTCTAATGTTCCAATTTGCTTTGGTTTGTTATTCGTTACTAATGAATGAATGAATGAATGAATGAATGAATGAATAGCCAAACTGTTTTCCTGCATTTTCAAAATGCCTCTCCAATTGCGTGTACTCTTTCCTCAGATCAAATAATGTGGAACATTTCTCTAGTATACCACCATCGTTCAAGATATTCATAACAAAAAAAAAAAAAAAAAAAAAAAAAAAAAAAAAAAAAAAAAAAAAAAAAAAAACATTGGCAGTTTTCTAATAATAATAATAATAATAATAATAATAATAATAATATTTATTTCATTCCAAAGACTATGCAATGCAGCATGGAAAAATGTCATGTTAAGAAAAAACATTTAAATACCAGAAAAAGATTTACAAGTAAGCAATATGTTCATAAGTTACATACAAGGAAATAATCACATTTTATAATATCATATAGGCAATGCTCCTTAAAAGGTATACAGCTATATAGAGTTAAAATACTCGCCAATATTATATAGTGACAAGTCTATTAATTTATTTTTAATTTCATTCTTAAAAAACCTCAAGCTTAAATGTCTAACAATGTCGGGTAAAACATTATATAATTTTTTACGAATATCTACAAAGCTGCTATTAGTAGTAGTGTAGTTACATTGTCCTTTTCTTAAATCATTTTTATGCCTTGTATATTAGCTATGCACTGAGCTATTTGTAGTAAAATTATTAATATTTGTTTGCACATACATTAAACAACTTAAAATATACAAAGACGGTACAGTTAAAATTTCAAGTCTCCGAAATAAAGGTTTACAATGTGTACGGTTATCGACATTACAGATTATTCTTACTGCCCTCTTTTGTAGTTTCAATAACTTTATCATTTTAGGATCGTTACCCCAAACTACGAGTATTATTCCATACGTCAGATGGCTATGGATATAAGCATAGTATACGGATTTTAGCACTTCAACGCTAACATTTGTTTTTAATTTCTTTAACATAAAAATACCTTTGTTGAGTTTCTTTGATAGTATGTCAATATAACAGTCCCATTTAAGTGTAGATTGTATATGAACTCCTAAAAATTTGACAGATTCTTTAGAATTGATTCTATTGTTTAAGGAAAACTCTAAGTTCTGTATCTTCTTTGTTTAAGCGAAGAGAATTAGCTGAACACCAACCTTCTATTTTTCGGTTGATTGCATCAAGATCATTAATAATTTTCAATCTATCATATCCAGTAATTGTTATAGCAAGATCATTCGCATATAAATATGACTTTATGTATTTGCCATCAATTAAATAGGGTAAGTCATTTACATAAATAATGAATAAAATCGGTCCCAAAATGGAACCCTGCGGTACACCAATATTAGTAGTTGTGTACTGAGAAAAATCTGTTACTAAAATATACCGTCTGTTGCCTTTTGTTTAAATAATACTTTAAAAATTTTAAAGCTAATTCACTAAAACCATAAAACTTCAATTTCATTAAAAGTATTTCATGAGAGATACTGTCAAATGCTTTTGACATGTCATAAAATCGACTTAAAACATGAATTTTACCATCAGTATTTTCAATGCATAATTTAACAAAATTCACAACAGGATCACAAGTTCCCTTACGAGCCCTAAAACCATACTGACTAATGTTTAAGATCATAGTCGATATAAATTTTGAAGCCAATAATTCGATAAAATACGAGATTTGATTGAAAAGTTCATAGTCTGACATAGAGACTAAACTAGGATTATTTTGAAACAATCTTTATTTCTCAACATAATCCCCCCTGAGATACACACACTTGGATCACCTGTGCTGCAATGCTGCTATACCCTCCTTGTACACAGATTCCTCGATGTCTGCAAAAAAGCCTTCTGCTGCTGCGATAACCTTTTCATTGGACGAAAATTACTTCCCGGCCATGTGAGTTTTGTACTTTGGGAAAAGAAACAAGTCTGAGGGTGCGAGATCTGGTGAGCAGGGGAGGGGTTCGGCAACAATCCGAACCTTATAGTCCCGTCGCTCTAATTTCCGACAGCCAATCGCGTTGCAGGTCGGCTATATTTAAACGTGTGCGTCTTGTGATTCGCTGATGAAGACGTTATTCATTTCTTAAGGCTGTAGTGTCTACGTAACAAACAGTTGGGTATCGTAGGCCACAATACAGCATGGCGCATATCTCAACAAATATATGTTTCCGATACATGTTTACATGTAAATCCCGAAAAGACTAAGTATATGATTATGTCGCGTGATCAGAATATTGTACGAAATGGAACTATAAAAGTTGGAGATTTACCCTTCGAAGAGGTGGAAAAATTCAAATATCTTGGAGCAACAGTAACAAATATAAATGGCACTCGGGAGAAAATTAAACGCAGAATAAATATGGGAAATGCCTGTCATTATTCGGTTGAGAAGCTTTTGTCATCTAGTCTGCTGTCAAAAAATCTGAAAGTCAGAATTTATAAAACAGTTACATTACCAGTTGTTCTGTATGGCTGTGAAACTTGGACTCTCACTTTGAGAGAGGAACAGAGATTGAGGGTTTTTGAGAATAAGGTTCTTAGGAAAATATTTGGGGCTAAGAGGGATGAAGTTACAGGAGAATGGAGAAAGTTACACGAGGCAGAGCTGCACGCATTGCATCCTTCACCTGACATAATAATTAGGAACATCAAATCCAGACGTTTGAGATGGGCAGGGCATGTAGCACGTGTGGGTGAATTCAGAAATGCATATAGAGTGTTAGTTGGGAGGCCAGAGGGGAAAAGACCTTTGGGGAGGCCGAGACGTAGATGGGAGGATAATATTAAAATGGATTTGAGGGAGGTGGGATATGATGGTAGAGACTGGATTAATCTTGCTCAGGATAGGGACCAATGGCGGGCTTATGTGAGGGCGGCAATGAACCTCCGGGTTCCTTAAAAGCCAGTAAGTAAGCACATGTTTATAGGAACTTTTTTTCTAGTTTCGACCATGCTACCTCCTGTAAAAATATGCTACACTTTTTTAAACACCTTGTATATGGGGAAGCTGCTAGTAAAATATAAAAATTACTCAACAAATAACGTAAGTATACGCCGAAGAAATTATGATACCGCACCTAATAGAATTGGACTCTAAACCTTTAATACATTCTCCTGTAAAATTTTGTCTGTATGGCTTAGGATTTTATCGTTATCACCCCTTCATGATTCAGTTACATGTACTGTATAGTAAAAGTGAGAATTTCACCATTCCTCCATGTTTAAAATCCCAAATTGTTGAAGATAATATTTTTCTGTTCACTAATGTTTTGTAACATTTTCACATAAAGATAGTATAATTTTACTCTTATATGTTTTCAGTTTTCTAGTCGACTTTAATTTGAAGTTACCTATTTTTCTGTTTCAGAATGTATTACGATTAAAAATACGACAGTTTTAGCATTGAGTCTTGTACTTAATATAGATTATCCATTTTCGTTAAAATTCAATGACGAATTTGTAAGAGAATTAAATTGTAGTATACAAAGTTCATGTGAACAAGAATTAATTATCCATTTTGACCCTACATACATGAATGACATGTCATGCAGAATTGCTCAGGGGTATCTTCATGCAAGTTTCAAAGAACATCCAATTAAGGTAAGAAATGTGATCGTTAGAGTACCGATAAATAAATTTCTAAATTATAGACATCAGCTCAAAGAATTTTGAGTGACCACAAGGGTCCTGAATACAATAAACATGTATAATAATGTGATATGATACATTAAAGAAAAAAGAAAGTTAATTGTTGAAGGCAAATATAAGTTGATTAATTGAAATAGAGATGATGATGTAATATTTGAAGAGAATCCTTGATAATATTTATAAGAATAGACATTACAGAATCAAAAGGAATGTGAAGTTCCTTAAGATAATTCCACGTGAATTTTGTGATTGAACCTCTACTACCAAACAGCAAACCAATGACGGACCATTGTTTAAGAGGGACGTTGTACTTTTGAGAAAGATACGGCAGACAAGGTTCATATATGGACTTCTTCTCAATATCAACCTCGGTGGCCTGATTTAGGTTTCTTTCGAAACGGATAGTAGGGTCAAGAACAAGAGCCCGTTTTAAGCGTCCGTTGATAGCAATAATGTCTGCCCGTCTGAAAGAACCATCTGATGATACACAATGTACTTCCTCATGAATTTCCCAATTTAAAGTTTTTAACGATATCGCCGAAGCATGTCGTACACGATGATGTCTAGCATTGATCAGCAGCTCGCCTTTGGGGCATTGTCCAAGCACGTGTCCAAGTGCTTATACATATTATGTATAAAATACTAGCTGAAAGCACCCGGCGTTGCCCGGGTTGTCCTTTTTACTTCTTTTTTTAATTAAACTGGTTGTTAGATTTTTCGGAAATCTCATAAACTCAACTATAGACAACCAAAACGAACTGTCTTTACGAAGTTTTCCTAGTCCATAAACATGAATCTTTACATAACGTCACATAATCAAATTAATTAACTTCTTAGCCAAATGCCTGCCTGGGTTAACTCGATTTAAAACAGCTGTAAATAAGGCACCCGAAAGAAAACATTTCATCATATGCCTTACGTTCAACTTTTTTTTTCAATTTATATGTTTTTCTCCTGGTTATGAAGGTTAAATGTGCAAGATTTGGCACATATCGGTCAAAGCGTATAGATTTGTATAGAGAACATACAAACATGCGTACCCACAATCACTTTTATAACATGTAACTAAACATAACTACTCCATTAATGCACTGGTTGAGTATTAAGGCTGGTTTACAATAAACCGGGAACGGAAACGACAACGAGAACGAAAACGGAAATAATGTTAAAATATATGTATTCAAATGTGAACATTCACACTAGTTAATTGTGAATGCTCATATTTAAATACATTTATTTTAACAATATTTCCGTTTTCATTCTCGTTGTCGTTTCCGTTCCCAGTTTATTGTGAACCAGCCTTTAGAAAAGGCCATATGACCTTAACACTGCCAGGTTAAATAAACCATTATTATTATTATTATTATTATTATTATTATTATTATTATTATTAAGTTAATACATTTGTCGTCTTTTCTTCTTCGAGGTGCACTTGAAGTGTGTTAAGATCACATACACATTACAAACACCACATATTGTACCTTGTGTTTATTTCAAAACTTCCAACCTTGAATAATTTTAGATGTGCAGGGGACACTATTTTGAGGAAAGACACGTCGATTTATTATTCGAGGGGAAAAGTTCAACCTTAATGTCCTCCCGAAACACACTTGAATTTGCATTGTCTCAGTTCCTGCAATTAATGTGCCTGTTGACAAACTTATTTTAGAAAGTCGATTCAGTACTAAAACAAATATTTTGCAACAGATTTTAATCATCTGTGATTTTCTGGCTCATTTCCTTACAAAATTGAATCCTCTATCAAAATCTTTTTTACTGAGTTCTCGATAAATTTCCAGTTTGTAAGAAAATAACTTGTTTAGTTTTAGCGCTTTGTGGGTTTACTCACTTGCTTGTGTTTGGATCAAGAGGAGTAGAAATATAATTCTATTCTACTCCTCTTGGTTTGGATCCATTGCAAAATGACCAATAATTTCGACTTGTGCTGTTTCATCCAGAATCCTTGGTTGCTGATTTTTTTTAATTATACACTGAACAGTTATATTTTCATTTG
This sequence comes from Periplaneta americana, assembly GCF_040183065.1. Taxonomy (NCBI): domain Eukaryota; kingdom Metazoa; phylum Arthropoda; class Insecta; order Blattodea; family Blattidae; genus Periplaneta; species Periplaneta americana. Next base: position 147,253,952 of record NC_091128.1, read on the forward strand.
GAACTTTTTGTTAAAAACTCGAACCATCCAATGAGAGCAACGATTTCCACTATCGTAAATAATGATAATGTCTATTTTCTCTTCCAAAGTGTAAACCATCGTTACGAAACTATTTTTCGTTTTATTTAATACACACAGTAATAACACTGTATCTTCATAGATATGTTCTAATATCGACTAAACTTTACAGGTAGCAAGCATCGTATTTATGTCAGTAGGTACAAAACTTTAATTTAATCGGTTAAAAATGAATACAAGTTATTTATAACAAATGACAATAAAAACAGAACAGTTTATACCTAATAAATACCCAAAGATCTACACACGCAATATGACCTAAGATGTTAAAATGTATATTTATGAACTTCCTCCTCGAAAACTAAACTGACTTATTTTTCCTTAAACTCGTGTCTCTTGCACATCTAAAATCATTCAAGGTGGGAAGTTTTGAAATGAACACACTGTATTATGTAATGTAATGTAATGTATGGTATGTGTACGTGTATGTATATAATGTAATATAATATATGTTATGTATGTATGTATGTATGTACTTACGTATGTACGTACGTATGTGTATGTATATATGTATGTATGTACTTACGTATGTACGTACGTATGTAGGGGAGAGTCGGGTAGTATCGGACATCGGGTAGTATCGGACAGTGCGTTTCTTTCATCTACCACCATATGGTAGTACCTGAATGACATGGTTACGTTTCTCTATGCGACATCACAGAAACGTAACCATGTCAATCAGGTACTATCATCGTGTGATAGATGAAAGAAACTCACTGTCCGATATTACCCGATGTCCGATACTACCCGACTCTCCCCTATATGTATGTATGTATGTATGTATGTATGTATGTATGTACTTACGCATGTACGTACGTATGTAGGGGAGAGTCGGGTACTATCGGACATTGGGTAGTATGGGACAGTGCGTTTCTTTCATCTACCACCATATGGTAGTACCTGAATGACATGGTTACGTTTCTCTATGCGACATCACAGAAACGTAACCGTGTCAATCAGGTACTATCATCGTGTGATAGATGAAAGAAACTCACTGTCCGATATTACCCGATGTCCGATACTACCCGATTCTCCCCTATATGTATGTATGTATGTATGTATGTATGTATGTATGTATGTATGTATGTATGTATGTATGTTATGTGTCTATGGGTATATGTAATTAAAAGGTCTGCTTTTAATAATTGTATATGGCGCATAGGCATAATAATCTTCTTTCTTTTAGGAATATGTGTTAATTAGAGGAGAGGTAAACTTTCCAAATGTCACCGTAACACCAAATGTTGTAGACTTCGGTTGTATTCCTGTTGGAGGTCAAGCATCCAGTCAAGCTCTTATGTGTAATGTAAGCCCGCTTCCTGCAAAATTCACTTGGTATTGGATTGAAAGCTCATTCAAAATAGAGTATTTGAATCCTGTCGAGGTAAGAATATTTTTAAATCTGGTTGTAGGGTGAATTATTAATTATAATCACAATCACTGTTGTTACCGTTATCCTTATCACCACTTTATCCCACCTTCTTTCACTTAGGGGCAGGACCTATATCTAAAATAACAAAATTTGACCAAATATGACAAATTTAAGTTATTCTTTGTATTTAAAAAAAAACTTAAACTATGTAAATACTAGAGGTGAACAAAACTAACTGCCGCTCTCGCTCGCTGTGTTCGTTGCATTTGTCTTTCGAGTCTCGGCTCGTCATTCTCGTGCGCTTCGAGTCTCGCTCATCATTCTCGAAATAGCATTTGTTCGGCTTGGAAAGATTTAATTACTTTGAAAGATATACATCGTTGAAATAAATAACATTATAAATGTTTAATTGATACAAAAAGACAAAACAAAACAGTATCATAGTTATCAAAATGTTGTTCTTTATGATCAGATATTACCCATGGTTATACAAATAGAAAAAAAATCTTAAATAAATTTGCAATTGTAAGAAACGTAAAACTTAACGTTAAATAAAGCGTTAATATTTTTTATTTTAGATTGTACACTTGATCTCAAACATAGGAAAACATTTTAATAAGGGCCTAGTAATTAAATAAAATTGGGGAACGGATTATCAGACACTGAAAGATAGAGATGATGAGTTACATTCAATCACCATCACTACTATACTCACAGTTACACAAATTATTTTTCACTTTCGCTCAATGAAGCCACAATCTTTCACCTTAACTATCACCACATTACTATATTAAAATAGTTCCCTATTCACTGTTTGAGTCGCTTGAGAAACTTTTTGCCCCAGCAACTAAAACTTACCCTAGTACAAACCCTAGTAATGCCGCACTTCGATTATTGTGACGTTTTGTTAAGTGACCTAAGTTCTGAATTGTCAGTCAAGTTACAGCGAGCTCAGTATATGTGCGTCAGATACGTGTGCAACATCCGACGATATGATCACATATCACCGTCCTTCGCAAGTCTTTCGTGGCTCCGACTTAAAGAACGCAGAACTTTACACTCTTTGTCTTTACTCTATCGAATTCTGCACACCTCAACACCAAATTACCTTTCGTCTCGTTTCTCCTATCTATACTCTAACCACGACGTAAATACCAGATCACTTATCTGTGGCACGCTAAGTATACCTCTTCATAGAACATCTCGTTATTCATCATCTTTTACAGTATCCACCTCGCGTCAATGGAATTCCTTGCCACAAAGTATTAGGGGCTGCAAGACAATAAACACCTTTAAAAACAGCTTAAAAGATAACCTTATTAGCATTTCACTCCAATCTTACTGATTTAAACTATCATTGACTACATTGTTACTTCATTCTTTAGACATCATCCTGATAGTGCTGTATTTTCAAAATTGTCTTATAATAATCTCTTTCTATTATCTAATATTATTTGAAATATATTAACATTCTATGTATTTTAGTTTATTTCAGTGTTTAAATAATAGTTCATAGTATTTTGTTGTTTAATTCGTATATATGTAACTCTCACTTAATCAAATTGTTGAATTCTTTGTAAGTTCATGCATATGTATATACACTTTTTGCTGGTTGAGTGGAAGAGAAGGCCTTACGGCTTTAACTCTGCCAGTTAAAATAAATCATTATTATTATTATTATTATTATTATTATTATTATTATTATTATTATTATTATTATTATTATTATTATTAACCTCATAATTACTTACCTTCATAATTTCAGTATTTTTTTTTTCAGAGTGGTCTGCCTCCGACACAATCCTTGTCCTCAAGTGAAAATTCATATCAAAGCTCAACATTTATCACAGCTCCCCCTGAAATTGTAGAACCTGATACGTTTAATTCTGATATCAGTGAAGCAGAAAGGGAGTTAATGGTTGTTTCTGGAAGTTCTACAAGAACAGAAAGGATCTCAGGCTCACGTGTAGAATTGGATTTAGAAAATAAGGCAGAAATGGAGTTAGTGAAAAATGCAATGTCAAAGGACAGAAAAATATCAAACATTGCAAAGAGACGAGAATCACAAGATGGAATAAATATTAAATCAGGATCAACAACAGACAAAGTGGATGTAAATATTATCTTAGGAAATAAAAATTCTAAAGATTCCGTGAAGACTGACTCTTTGCCGCCTGTTGAAAAAGAGAGCGCTCTTATGCTCACTGATATTGATCCTGTGACCGCTTGCAATTTAATTCCATCAGTGGATGCTGTAAAAGACTTATTATTTCCAATTATTGACAGATATTTTGAACCAGAAACTGAAGTCCATGTTTTTAATAATATTCATCACAAAAAACGCGAACATCATGAGGCAGGCAAGGTAAACATTATTATTATTATTATTATTATTATTATTATTATTATTATTATTATTATTATTATTATTATTACAGTGAAACCTCTCTATAACGGACACCATAGGGACTGCAAAAAGTGTCCGTTATGGAGAGGTGTCTGCATAAGAGAGGTTTTTAAGAAAAAATCTTTCATAATATAAAACTATTATAGTAAGGAAATTATCAATTTACTCTTATATAAAACTATTGAATTGAATGCTGAAATCAAAATTGTAATACATGCTCTATTAAGTTTATAGCAATTATTATACACTAGTATTGTACTCACATGAAAAACAGGAATTCCAGCTTCTATATACATTTAACACAAATACATCGGCACATACACTGATAACATTTAAAACACAATACAGTATTTCACATTCACTTCTTTTAAAAAAAACTTGCAATGTTTGTTTGTTTGGTACATTTTGGTTTCACAGTAATGCTCTCATTATGTATGATTAAGTCTTGTACCATTCTCAATCCGTTTTCATCTTCCTATGCACTGTAGAACTGCTTTAACCGCTTAACACAATCAAGCGCTTCACTATATGACATTATTGGTGGAACATCACTATTGTTGACAATTTCTACATCACCACCAACATCATCGTCGTCATCACTGTCATGGTTGTCATCGTCACCTTTTCATTTTCCTGAATGGACTGAAGGATCATTTTTGCATCTTCACTAGAACATTCGGTTAGAATATCCAGATCGATACAAACATAATCATTCACACCGATGGTGTATCCTGCACTATTTATGAGGTTCTGTGTGGTGTTCATTTCGTCAGAAATATCTGACTCCACATTCATTTCACCATTACCAGCAGGGAAACCAGCTTTCCGAAAGCAACTCTGAATTGTTGTTGTTGAAACTTGTTTCCATGCATTTTTTATCCAAGAAATTGCTTGGAAAACATTCAGTTCTTTCGTAAGACTTTGCAGTGACGTTCCATCTTCATCAAGTCTTGAAACAATGTGCTTCAATACTAACTGTCTATATTTCACTTTAAAGTTTTGGATCACTCCTTGGTCTAATGGTTGAGAGAGGGATGTGACATTGGGTGGGAAAAACATGACCTTGACATTGTTCAATTTGATGTCTGGATGTGAAGTGGCGTTATCCAGAAACAGCAACACTTTCCTATTTTGACGCATCATTTTCCTGTCCAGTTGTTCCAGCCATTCCGTCATTATCTCTCTCGTCATCCATGCTTTTCTGTTCGCTTTCCAATCTACGCCGAACTTCGTTACATCCATGTTCTTAAACCAACGTGGTTTTAACGACTTGCCTATGACGAGGGGTTTCTCACGTTCTCCGCTCATACTTGCACATAACAGTACGGTTAGTCGTTCCTTAGCCACTTTACCTCCAGCACAGGATTGGCCTTTGAAACACAAAGTTTTATCGGGTAAAGCACGAAAGAACAACCCTGTCTCATCAGCATTAAAAATGTTCTCAGGAGAATAACCACTGATAAGTGAAGGCAACTTTTCCTCCCAGTTCGTAACAGTCTCCATATCAACAGTAGGAGATTCTCCACAAATAGACCTGAATTTAATGTCATGACGCTTTCTAAATTTTTCAAGCCAGCCATTCGAAGCTTTGAATTCGGAATCATTGGTCCCGATACAGGAACATTTTGGCTTCTGAGTCTGCTGAACCACTATAATAAGGGCACCACTCCCACTTTGAAACTGTCGGATGCGCTGCTCATTACCATTAAGGTGCCAATCCCTGAGAAGCTCGTCTTGTTTCTTCACAATTTCTGCTGCCTGTGTTTTCCCTATCTTGAACACTTCCAATAGTTTTCTTACTCCGCACTTTTCATGCCTATGATAGTCGATCATGTCTACCTTGTCTTTTAAAGTCAAAGATTTACGCGGAGCCATCACAAACACGTGCTTGTCAGTTCGTTTGTTGTTTCAGACTATATATACCGAGGCAAGGGATTTTTCAACCACTAGTGTGACCTTGGCACACTTTGTTTATTCCTATTAAGATCGGTTTTCACCAACCTTACAAGAAAAAGAGAGTCAAATATTTTTGTCTCTCTTTACTAGAAAAATACGATCCCACTGTCAAGTTACTGTATTCCTCACACATAATAGCAGTCGGTCCCGTTAGGTTTGCGGACTATGAGAGGGGTGAGAGTCAAGCCTCCCGAGAAGCCTGAGTGAAAGTACTGTGGTACAGGCTGCTTCAAAAATACGTTTACGCATAATACGTTATGTTCCCATGTACATTTATTCCAATATTTTTTTAAGCAGTGTCCGTTAAGAGAGGTTTTGATCGTCATTTTTGGTACATATTTTGTGTCCGTGTCCGTAATAGAGAGTGTCCGTCTTAAAGAGGTTAATTAATGTGGAGTTTTGATATATTGACCTACGGACCGATAAAATCGTCCGTTAAGAAGAGGTGTCCGCTATAAGGAGGTGTCCGTTTAGGGAGGTTTCACTGTATTACGGTATTATTAAATCTGAGTTTTAAAGAAATTATTATCGAAACATGAAGAAACAAACGCACCAAGAATTAATCCCATCCTAGCTGATAATAATTAATTAAATGTATTAAATTATTCCTTTTTTCAGGCTTTTCTTTTATATAATAAATTGTTATTACTGAGCAGGGTATAAGGAGGGATATGTTTCGTTAATGGTTCAAAGGACCCCAAAAGATAACAATGGAAACTGGATCATTTTTTCGGGGGGGGGCAGAGTTGCGCGTTGTGGTCATAATCCGTCTAGAAGATCGTAGGAAAATCCACTGTCTCTCCCTTCTCTTTCACATATTGCATTTCTCCACTCCTGTCTATCTTGCGTCTCGTTTTCAAAATTTATCCACCCATCATAACCTATACACACGATCACAACATTCCTCAATATTATCCATTCCCTCCCACCGAACATCTTCATATTCATCTTCTTTCACTGTGGCTGTTCCTCGACTTTGGAATTCCCTACCGAGTAATGTCAGGGACTGTCAGACATCAAACCAATTTAAGAATAGGCTAACGAAATATTTTTCTAACAATTCTTGTTAACAATAATAGCTGTTTCAGGTTTCTCAATGTTTAATGGTTATATATATCACAGATAAATATCTAAATTATCTCACTATTATTATTATTATTATTATTATTATTATTATTATTATTATTATTATAACTATTTCTTACCAGTGTTTATTATTGTCACACTAACATTACTTATCCAACTTTCATTATTTACTTTCATGTTGTTTTATGGTCTAGATATTAATGTAATAACTATGTAAGCAATTGTATTAAATTAGAATTAGAGTCTGGCTGGGCGGAAGAGAAGGCCTACTGGCCTTAGCTCTGCCAGATTAAATAAATAAATTATTATTATTAATCTGTATCTTAGTTGCGCGAAAACATCTAAGGTAACACAACATAAGTTGCACGTAAATATAATGAAAATGTGCTTATGAATTGCGCGAAGTGGTTACGGACAAGAGCGCACTGAAAATGTAAAGGTAAGCAATTTCTCCATCATACTTACTATAGAGACTAACTTAGCGGTTAGGTCGGTTCGGCGTAGGTGCGGTCGGTGGGCTTACAACTCACCCCAATAGACGCACAATAGACATCAGGTCGCGGTGCACAGGGATGTTCTCCTCCCGGTCTCATAGAAATAGAGAAAACAATGCCTATAGTAGCAATGAAACAGTAGAATTTATTGATGTCCTCTCTCTAACACCGAAAAAGACACACAGGTCCATAAAAGTTAAAATAACAAGAAAAAGAATAACCCTATTAACATAAAAAGGATAATCTTAAAACTATATAAATTGGGCTTTAAAATGATAAATAACATGTATAATTTGATTCATTTTTAATTTTTAGCATGTAGTGATCACTCACTGTGGCATGGCCCTGCTCCTGAAGTATTTTTCAACAAAAAAATGTCACTGTTGAAGCAAGTTTGGTATTTTTAAATTAAAAATGAATTACATGTTAACTTCTTTACGGCTTCCTGCAATGAAACGAAACTAATCACTGTACAATACATAAAAATCCAACTAGGATTTAAATATTCTGAAAATATATTCTGAACCATCTTTGAGGTTCGTTTTCAGCACTGCCTGTTATTAATTAAATTTATTCTGTTGAATTAAAAACGTATCGCCAGAGTAGCACATGTAAGGTGCATCGTTGTAAACCGTATTATGTCCACCACTGGACGAAATCGAGTTTGAATCAATTCACATAGTTTTGAGTGTGCTCTTTCGTGCTGTGAACTTTGTGTCAAATCGTGTTCTATCCCGGTATAATTAAATGGTGAAAAACAGCGATTGTAGCAAATCGTGTTTTGTTCACATTCACGATTGGTGCAAACCGTATTTTGTCCATAACGAATCTTTGACCATATTGACAATTCTGAAATTTTTAAACAATAAAGTTTATTAAACTGATCATTCTATCAGTGCAGCAATGAGTACATTGTAGAGGGAATCTCTAAATTGATTATTGTACTAGCCGTACCCGTGCGCTCCGCTGCACCCGTTAGAAATAAATATAAAGTAATTAGGCCTACGTAATTAAAATAGGACATTTTATCCAGGGAACATTCGTGTTTGATAGAAGGATAAATCGTTTATTATGTTACTTAATTTAAATTGTATTAAAAAATTAAAATGCGATCATTTCGATTCAGAGGCCACTCATTTGGCCATAAAAATTATTTTAGGAAATACAGGAAACGAATGCTTATCAAGTTTTCTGTGCATAAGAAGCTATTTTAATCTTACCTGTCCTCGATTCACTCAGAAGTTACTGTAATAACATTATAGCATTATGTCCATATAGAGAAACTACACTTTCCAATGGTGAAATAATAATTAATTATACAAATCGGTTAATTTAGCTTCCGATATCACTTCATACAAACACAGAAACATTCTCTGTAGGCTATGATTCATAGCTTTCGATTGTTGTTGACCAAGGTCCCTTATAGATGAATTCATTTGTTTATTTCATTACACCGCCTTAGATGGCAGTTATTTTAATTTTGAAACTCATTTATCTCATTAAATATCAGTCCTATCAAAATGTTTCAAAGTATAAGACTTATCGGAAATTATTTTTAAAGAAAGTTTTGTTATGTAACATTTTTCACAAAAATCAATAATAAGCGAGATATGTCGACTTATTTAATTCAGGCCCCCTTATAACCCACATTTTAAATAATCTATTTTGAATGCCATATAGCCTAAAATCTAAGTTACAACGAACTTAATTTATATTCCAATTTTCATCGAAATCGGTTCAGCCATTATCGCGTGAAAAGGTAACAAACATACAGACAGACAGACATACAAACAAAAATTTCAAAAAAGCGATTTTCGGTTTCAGGGTGGTTAATTATATATTGTAGGACCAATTATTTTTGGAAAATCGAAAATTACCAGAAAAATTTCGGCTACAGATTTATTATTAGTATAGATAAAATTGTTTCACTATGGGTGAAGGTGTAATGTAGGCGAAAACTCGAGAGAAAGCCGAAGAAAACATAAGAAGTCAGCAAGGCAGCTACAGTCTGAGGCAAGATGCGTATTTAATGAGTAAAATAAAATACTAACAAGAAAAATATCTTATTTCGTAATAGCATTATCGTTATAAACACCACCAACACCATCACCGTAACATTAAATTAAGAAAGAGGTTTGGCAATGGTTGGAGTAGTGAAGAAGGATTAAATTATTTTACTAACTCTCTAGACAGATCAGCATTTCGCAGTGAGGATGATGATAATGTGAGTCCATGTGATTATTTGGAGAAAGAGTTTATTTGCACATTAAAACTTATATTGACAAATTTTATTATTTTTCTTACTAATTTGTGCTCTTGTATTAATGTAAGATGGTATAGATTTTGTATTTCATTTGTGTATCTATTTAGATATTAATGATTATGATTTAATTTGATGTTATTTTGATATTTAATTCTATAAACTTCATGATGAACGGATCAAACTGTATTAAGTCCAAAAAAGTCCCAAAATTGTAGGGGCTGAAATTTGGAAATATTTCATTTTACATATTATCCAATTTAGCATGTATAGAAATGAGAACTCTTCTTTCATAAATAGCTGTCATACTTCAGAAGTATTTTGTTTTTCGTCTCTCCTATAAAATTTCTTTTTTTTGACATAATATGGTTTGCAACGCTGCTCCTCATGTTATTCTTCTACAGTATACCTTGAGTTTTATTTTAATGTGTCCTTACAGGTTTTTGAGGTTGCTCCGGGGAAGAGTCACCTGAATCCATTAACTATTGAAAACGTCTTTCTGAGTTTCTGTGCAGATCAGCATATGTATGCAGAAGCAACTATGATGTGTGGAATAGAAGGTGGAGCACCTAAAACCATAACCTTGAAAGGAATGGCCTCGAACATCAGTTATTATGTTGATATCACACATATTGACTTTGGAAATCAGGTAATTAATTTGCATCGCTATAATTTTACTTGGACCATTTTCATTGCAATTCGTAAATTTAAGTCCCGCGCTGGTTCAAGTCCTCATGAGGAAAGAAAGTTCCTCAAGAAATTTTGGTCAATGTATCGGTGCGGTGCCCACCCAGCATCGTGACCACACATTACCCCGATCTGATTGGATGATCGTTCACCTCTGCTGAGGCATATGGACATGAACCAGCAGTCGGCTGGTAGGACTTGGTTTTCTATCACCTGCCGCGCCACGGAATAAAAAGATTGCAGTTCATAAACATATCTGTGCTGAAGTTAGTAGTAATTTAATTTCTTCTGTATACGTTTTTTTATAAGCTTGACAACCACTCAGACCGTGTGCATCGCCAGTGTTCTGTGGCCGTGGCTGTGTGTGAAGGCCTTCTTTTATATCCATTATTCACAAGCGGCAGTGCTTTTGAAAGTGGCTTCGTTTGAAGGGACCTTAACGCTCTTATAGTGTATAGAATATACATCGCAATGGGTATTATTAATCATCATTTGTAGAAGTATTAGACCCTAGTGGATCCGTTACGGTCTCCTGCTAACCCTTCATAGGACGTCCCAAATTCCTGTGTCCTCAGCGACGCTGATATAACCTAGGCAGTTGCGAGCGTTGTTAAATAAAACTTAATTTACAATTTACAATATTTTGTTTGCCATATCTTCATCTGTTGTTGTTGTTTTCTAATGCCAGGCATTTGACAATAGAGTTATTTGACCTCTTGCACTCCAATATTTTTCAAAGATATTGTCATGGTTAGCTACTGACGCACAGATTTTGAGATGTTCTGAATCCATTTCTTGATTTGAGTTGCACAATGGACAGTTAGGAGACTGATATATTCCAATTCTATGCAGATGCTTGGCCAAACAGAGAAAATGGCAAGTTGTAGCCTATTTAAGTGTACACCATATTTTAATGTTTTGGTGGCTACTTCATTCACACACAACCCCCAGAATGTCTGGAGGATCACATCTGCTGTTGGTCGATGGGTCCACTGGACCTAGTTGGGAGATCTTGTTGATTACCAACTGGAGGACAAGCCACTGGAGGACAATTTTAGTGTCATAGCAGGTCAGCACTAGGAACAGAAAAGTAGGAAGGGTAGGAAGGAAAGTGAAATGAACCCCTAGGCCTCGAATGCTCTGATACTGTCGGGGTCGAAGAAAGTAAGAGTTCAGTCAGAGGACTGGATAGGAAAGGGTAAAGAGAGAATTATTTTATAGGTATTGAATAGAGAAAAATTATACCAAATTCGGTCAATAACTCATCAAGCTCACCAGTGCTAATTGATGAGTAGCCCCTCCCTTTAGTTCAGCTTGTAAAATTATGCTTACTAACAGCTGCACCACGGGAAGGTAGAGATGGGACATTGGGTATTTTTCCAGGTTGGTTCCTTAAAACCTTCAATAGGAAGGATTAATGGCTCTCCCCCCTGTATTCGACAAATACCGTTTTGCAGCGGTATCTTCATCTGTACTAAATGGCATCTTGTAACCCAACAAATTAAAAGAGTTGTCTCATTCAATTAAAGTGTTATTAATATAAATTGGTGAACGGGAGAAGAGTTCGAGGTAGAAGAAGATATCAGATGATAGACGACATTAAGATATATGGATCATATGAGGAAACACAAAAAAAAAATAGGAAAGACTGGAGAAAGCTGGATTTGCAGTGAAAGACTTGCCCTTAGACAGAACACTAAATGAATGAATACAAATTTTGTTTTGAATAGGATATTTTCTCTTTGAAGGCCATAACTTTAGTTTTATCTATAGAAATGTTAAGTCCAAAATCTGAGGTAATTTGTTGTAGATCATAGGCTGCACGCTGGAAGTCATATTCAGAAGACGCAATTATAATTATTGACCAACTGCATACAGCAATGTGTCCAGATATATGTTAGTAGACAGACAAAATTCTACATGATGGTTTCTTCTCCATATCAGAATTATTATGGTTCATATATATTATAAACAGCAGGGGAGATAGTCCACAGCCTTTTCATACTCCTAGATTTATTGGTGCCCAATAGGAAATGCCGCGTTCAGTTTTGACAGCTATTTGGTTGTGATTATAAATATTGTAGATTGCAGTTATAAATTGGTCAGGTACATTGCCTTGTGTTAAAATATTTATTAGTTAACTTCTATTTACCTTATCGAAAGATTTTGTGAAATCTATAATTAATCGTAAATATAATTTAATTGTAATGAAAATTCAATCCATATGATCTTATTTTTATTTTTCAGGTGTTTTGCGAAGTTTGTCAAACAACAGTAACGTTGTATAATACTGGATATGCAGAATTCGATTTTACAACAGACACTGTTGATTGTAAATTTGATACTCCAAATACAAGCTTCATCCTTGAAGCAGGCATGATAACAGTAGAACCAAAGTCAGGTACAGTTCCCCACCACAGCAAGGTAGAACTGTCCGTGCGATACTTCCCAGGGATATGTGGAGAATTTAGTGAAGAATTCCAACTCGAGGTATCACATTTTTGTCCCTGGAATAGTAATAATGATATTTGAAATTACCATCGGTTGTTTTTAATGTTTGTAGTGAAATACAAATACCACAATTTCTAAAATGATTTTACGTGTTATAATAAATGAGTAAATCAAAATAAAGTAGACTTTACTTAGGCATAGTTACTCTTAAAAGTTATGACCAACCTATATTTTAGAAGGTAATTTAAATGTAATATGCCTGTATAAGATGTAGTGATGTTCGTGCATATATACTAGACGTTATATTAGCATGGGATGATAGTAGGAGGAAGAAGAATGCATGCATAAGATTTACTGATGGTATGGTGTTGTTAGCAGAAGAGGAGATATTAGTAAGGAAAATGCAACTGGAGCTAAACGAATTCTGTGAACGGTATGGGATGAAGATAAATGAAAACAAGACGAAGACCATGATTATTAGAAGAAAAATAAAGAATGTAAACGTGCGAATTCGAAATGAGGCAGTTGAACTAGCGAACAGTTTCAAATACTTGGAGTGTACTGTAAGAAGTAACACGAGCTGCTGCCAGGAAATCAAAAGGAGGATAGCAATGGCAAAGGGAGCTTTTAATAGGCAAAGAAACATTTTTATGGACCTTGGAAAAAGAACTAAGGAAGTGGAGTGTTTTGTGTGGAATGTAGCATTGTATGTGGTAGTAGCAGGGACATTACAACAAAACGAAGAAACACGACAGAAACATTTGAAATGTGGATATGGGGAAGAATGGAGTTTGTGAAATGTTCAGACCGGATATTCGGTCTTATTTAAGAAATGAAGATATGCTAGAAATAGTGGGAGAAGAAAGAATAATACTGAAACCGATGAGGAAGATAAAAAAAAATTGACTGGGCCACTGCTGAGAAGAAACAGTCTACTGAAGGATGCACTGGAAGGAATGGTGAAAACTGTGTATGATTAAATGAATATTAGTATGCCATACACTGCATACAGTGACTTTCTCTCTTATTATACTGCAGCTAACGGTTATCACAAAACCAAGTTCGAACTATAAGTGTTTTATTTGCAGACGTCGTAGTGTTGATATGATAGGAATGGTCTTGACTAGCTGCGTCAGCATACATGTCGTCTTAACGGCAGAAGCGCGGCCTCCCACCGAGCATGCGTGTGGTCAATCATTGCGGCCATGATGGTGAAGACGTACTGTACTTGAATAACCATAGTTTCAATTGTATATTTCTTCAGATTTGATACATTATTAATGAACAGAAGGTAAAGAATGATAAAATGGACAAGAAAGCCGTATGAAAATGTATTAAATTGCTTTACCCTTAATATTTTTTCATCTGTATTTTCAAATTCTCAAAATACTTAGTACCGTATAGGCTATATTTTCCTAAACATTCGATGTGCGATGAAACTATGTAGGTACATAAGTCTTGCAAATCATTTCTACCTAGAAATCTCAGTCAATGTTGAATTTGTATGAAATGTAATGTTCCTTCGTAACTTAATGAATGTCATAATATACCATCTTAGTAACAACAAAATGCGGCTCTTTCTATTCATTCAACACGTAAAAAGAAGCCGAAGTTAAATAATACATAACACTTAGTAGTAATTACTGTTGTGCAGGTCCTTCCCATTTCCAAACATTGTCCTCCTCAGTGACTCAAAAGCAGCGATATCTGCAATTGGAAACTACTTACTACAACCAGCTATGATGACATTCAACAATGCAGAGAAGACATCAAGAAACTAAATAAAATTGTACATCTGCAATGGATACCTTCTCACTGCGGTATTGCCGGGAATGAAGCAGAAGACTTTCTGGCAAAGGAAGGAACAACTATCCCCCTTTCTTATTCTAACATGCTGCCATTCCATAGAGCTTCTACAAATATAAGAAGTCGAGTGAGACAACGTTTCCATAAGAGTTTGGAGGAACAAATTAAAGATAAACACTGGAAGGACGCACTAAACTCCACTCTCCCCGAATGGCCCAGAAGAGAAGCTGTTGCGACGTTCCGCAACGCACTAGGTCCTGACTGTCTGGCTAATCACCTCCACCGCCTGGGTGTATTATCCAGCCCCCACTGCATGCTCTGTGGATGTTCCGACACCATGGACTCAAACCACATTAAGACTTGTCCAGCACTTTCATCTGTCAGCTTTGTGGATAGGTACTGGGAGGCCAGAGAAAGAATGCAGCAGTGCTGACATTCTCTCCTTCATAGTTTCACTTGCACATTGTTCACTTTATTTCGTCTTCTTTCCTCTTAGTTTTTATCGCCATTGTACGGCCATTGGCTCTAGTCAAGTGTCACTGCATTGAATAAAAAAAAACTTAGTAGGAATTTTAAATTTAAACATCAGACCAATAATATTGACAGACCACAAGGATCCTGAATTCTAGAAAACAGAAATTTCTGAGTGTTTCTTTATCAAAATAAGTTAATAACAAAAGCTTCACTTTAGTTCATATCTCAAACATTTCAGATGGAATTAAACGCAATAATTTGATAGGTATATTTTCATAAAACCACACACACTTTATAAGGAATACTTATGCTGTACCTCAGAATTTCTAAGTGTAACGCAAATTTCGTTTCAGGTTGGTTATTTACTACCAATTAAAATCAAAGTGAAAGGAAATGGTGTGTTTCCTCAGTTGTACGTTGCACTTCCACGTCCTCCTAACTTCTCTTTGCCACGTGAAATAGGATATATTGCAATAGCCAGCATTGCCTCACAATTGTTACTTTTAAAATGTGCCTCTCCATTAACTACATCAGGAAGTGAAAGAAAATACCAGGACATATCTGACGTACAATATCTGCAGGACAATGATTGGGATTTCAGTTTATGCGAGGTGAGTAAAATATGTTTAATAAAATTGAGATATCAAATTGTGCTGCATGGAGTAAAATTTAGAATAAATAATTCGAAAATTTAGATAACACAGAATCTAGAAATGTTATGCTTACTTGATTGTATAAAAAAAAAATTGGAATCATTTAACCCATTTTGCTTCTAGTCTCCCAGTAAAGGGCATTCAAATTTCTGCACTGACGAACTTCCTTCTTCAGTTTAGTGCACTGAAGCAGATTTTCTTTGTCCATTGATGATCCTGATATGCTGCACAGTGGACACTCTTCTGTGTTATTATATTCCAATCTTGATAAGATGTGATGCAAGACAGTCATGTCCTGTATTCAACCTGAAAATAGATACGGCTTCCTTCCTGGATTTTAGGATATATTATGTCTTCAAGGTTTATTTATTTCTGTCCATTTTTCTCTTGTGATTCCTGATTATATTTATGGAATATTTCTGCTTCCAATTTAGTTTTAATTTTCATACCTAATGTGTGAGCGCTCATAGTTTTATTTTATTTATGTAAAATAAGATATTAAGAAATATATTTCTTTATGCTCTACCATGCCGAAATGTAGTAATTATACACCTGGTAGTAGCCCTTCAATGGACCTCATTAAAGTACACCTATTTATTAAAGTTCAGGTGTTCCACCAATCAGAAAACACCATTGTAGCAATATGAAAGCGCAAGTATCGATTATTCTCGGATATGCAATCGAAAGACAACTAGCGAAACGTCACGGAGGCTGGAAATCCAATACTGTCGCAGAAGGTTATGTTCTGTTACTATAATAATTAGCGTTAATTGTAAATAATATTCAAATAAATTCAATTTGTCATCTCTTTTTTCAATGTCTAAATCAATTTCAAGGTTATATCAAGGTTAATGTTTATTTTACTTTCTAGATTATATCGAGGTCAATGACATTTCTTTCTCGGAAAAAATCAATACTTTCGCGTCTGCGCACATCTCACAATTTACGAGATATTGCACAAGGTCAGTTCCGCTCCCCAGTCAGATAAGAATAACGTGAATACTTATTAATATTTTCAAGTTAGAAATATGGCCGAGCATAAAAAGTCGTATGAAACTTGCCTATAATGGTAATTAAGACGCTCGTATGAAAATTATGAAACTCGCTTACGCACGTTTCATAAACATACTCGCGTCTTAATTACTACCACTACAGGCTCATTGCATAATGTACTATTTGAATTTCACCACTAATACTCTTTCCTTTCTTGTTTATTCTAGGAATATTACCCTCCAACGTACGCAATAGATTTGGCTGTTGAAAGAATAATGACTTACCAACATATTGAAAGCAATCCCACAGTACTAATGCAGCATCTTTCGTTTCAAAAAGCCATTTCAATACCTGAGCTGGTATTCCCACCATATTTTCTCGGTGAGTGATACTAATAAATGATTTATGTTATTTGCACCGATACTGTAATGATATAATATACTTAAATAACATACTGTTTCAAATAATGAAAATAAAAGCATCTGTACTCACATACATTAGCTTAATACTTAAACAAGAGTGGTTCAGCTGATTACACGACGTAAAAGTGGGGAATGTATGAATCAACTGGGTGAACCGTAAGTAATGTCATTAATTTGAAGGAGTTATTCTTTGGGATATTTCAAAGAAAAAATTTTAATATAATTTTGCTCGTTTCTGCGCCTTTTCGAGCGTGTTTCGGGAAAATCATTGATTTAGTTCCCAATATGCTGAGTCAATTTAAGAGAACAGTGTATTATGTTAAAGAGTGATTGAAAGAATTTTAGTTTTGTCCTTTAAATGTGCAGAAATTTGATCCGAACAAATATAACATTTTAAAAATCCTTTTCAGAACGAAAAGTTACATTTGTTCGGATCAAAGTTTCTACATTTAAAGAACAAAACAAAAATTATTTCAACAATTTCTTATCATAACACACTGCTCTCTTAAATTAACTGAACATATTGGGAATTAAATCAACGGTTTACCCAAAACACACAATGAAACGTTTCATACAAAACAATTTTTATATCGAAAAGAAACAGAAACGACCAAAATTGTATTAAAATTTCCTTGTCTGAAATATCCCAAAGAATAACCCCCTGAAATTAATGAACTTACTTACGGTTCATTCTGTAGTTATACGGGTCTCTTTTCTTATGGTTTAGAACAGTAAATGGTTGGTTGGGTTGGGTTTTGGGTTTTTGGGTTGGGTTGGGTTTTGGGTTTTTGGGTTGGGTTGGGTTTTGGGTTTTTGGGTTGGTTTGGGTTTTGGTTTTTTGGGTTGGGTTCGGTTTTTGAGTTGGTTGGGTTTCGCGTTTTTGGATTGGGTTGGATTTTGGATTTTTGGGTTGGGTTGAGTTTTGGATTTTTGGGTTGGGTTTTGGGTTTTTGGGTTGAGTTGGGTTTTGGGTTACGTTGGGTTTTATGTTTTTGGGTTCGGTTGAGTTTTGGGATTTTGGGGTAAGTTGGGTTGGGGTTTGGGTTTTTGGGTTGGGTTGGGTTGGGTTTTGGGTTTTTGGGTTGGGGTTTGGGTTTTTGAGTTGAGTTGGTTTGAGTTTTGAGTTTTTGGATTGGTTGGATTTGGTTTAGTTTTTGAGTTGGGTTAGGTTGAGTTTTGGGTTTTTGGGTTGGGTTGGGTTTTGGGTTTTTGGGTTGGGTTGGGTTTTGGGCTTTTGAGTTGGGTTTTGGATTGTTGGGTTGGGTTTGGTTTGGGTTTTTGGGTTGGGTAGGGTTAGATTTTGGGTTTTTGGGTTGGGTTGGATTGGGTTGGGTTTTGGGTTGGTAATGCTCGGCGTATTGGAGTTCTTCCAGGAAATGTAGACAGAGTTGTTATTTACTATGAACAAGAGGCTTTAATTTAATTATTATTGTAACGATGAAAATATAAAATACAAGAACAGCTACTTCATACATACTCATCATTGGAATTTTCTCATTCTATAAAAATTAAAGTGTTTATGACTGAAAAAAAATCATCAAAGCTTATTGAAATGACATCCTGTGCAACAAGTTGAAGCTTGAAACTTGAAGCAAATGTTAAAGTAGCCTATTTTGTGGAAAGATGTTTTGTGGCATGACAATGAACAAATTATTCTGTACACACTGTTGAAATACTTCATAAAATGAAATTCGAGATATCTAAGCACCTTACATGTAGTCCTTACGTAGCTCCCTGGAATTACCTTCTATTTGGTCCACAGAAAAATGTATTATGAGCTCGTCGGTTTGCCACGGACCAAAATATGAATAAGAAGGTGCATCCATAGTTACAATACCTACCTTCTGAGGCATAAGTATATGAGCTTGTGGAACGCAGAACCAAGTGCATTGAAAATCAAGGACGCTTTGTTGAAAACGATATACTTGCAAGTTCTTTTTTTTATATTCTATTAAATTTCATAATTAGAATGTTGATAGTCATTATTGATTTAACTCTTATGTTAGTATAAATAATAATAATAATAATAATAATATTATTATTATTATTATTATTATTATTATTATTATTATTATTATTATTATTATTATTATTATGCAATATGTAAAGAATTATAATTAAGTTGAGGTAGCTATGGTGGTTTGAAGAGAAATACTCAGTTGCGGCTGAAGTATGCCTCTCCTTTAAGCTTCTTTTCTGCATTATATCCTGCTTCTTCTTCTCCCGTTGCTTACGTTTCTTCCATGGGGTTCCTTCTGCATCTAAAGATGACTCCTTAACTAATATAACAATTCATATGTCAAAGTATTTTTCTCTGAGGTAGTTTTTGCCGCGTACGTAAGAGGCAGTATTGCCATTCTACTACAGTTTAAAATTGTATGGATAAATGTTTCAAGATGATCTGAATGGGATATTTGTAAATGTTACCATCGTCCTGGTTGGACAATGACTGTTTTCACGAAAAAGTCTTTGGACTATGGTTGTTTTATGAAAAACCACTGAAAATTTTCAGTCCTAAAACATAGGTCTATGGTGTTTTTTTTTTTCATCTAACAACTAATTCAGTAGATTGCCGTTATAATACGCTCACCATATGCTTAATATCTCAAATTTTCATTTTTTGAACTAGGAATGTTTTTTTTTTTTTTTTTTTAACCTTTCAATTATTAGAAAAGTGGAACTCAGTGGAATTCTACCTACCTTTTAAAACTCATTGGAAAACTTGTAGAATTGATTTTTTAAGATACCATTTCAGGGCTGGCCTCGCATTCGAGAGGTCCGGGGTTCGATCCCAGGGGCCGGCAATCCTAACTGAGGTTTTCCATGGTTTCCTCAGTTATTTCCAGGCAAATGCCGAGATTGTACCTCTTGAAAGTCCGGCCATGGACGGCGATCCTTCCCTTAATCCTTTCATATGTGTGAGTGAATGCTGTGTAATGTCTTAAATGCTTGTGTTGTACCGGAGGTGGCCCCGACATTGAGCTGATCCCTCATCCGGGGAGGCCCTCCATGTCCTTGTGTGGTCAAAAAAGTATGTATGTGATCCATAGTAATTCCTCTCCCGACAGGTCGCGGCCCTGTAAGGCCCGGGTGGCGTGGGTCGTGTAAATGCACCTAGAACGGAGAGGTTAAACTGAGAGAAAGAAAGAAAGATACCATTTCACTTAGATTCTAATTTCTTGGGAATGTTTTTATTTTCATGTCGTTTTCCTTCCCCTAGATTTAGGATACGTGGTGGTGGATACAAAAGTATGCTACTCTGCTACTCTCCATAATTATGGAACTGTTCCCGTCGATGTGAATTTAGTGAAGAATGATCATCTGAAGTCATTGGGTATCGCTGTTCACTTTCCTCGATTAGTGAATTTTCCTGTTGGAGCGCAAACTGTTCTTGAAGTTTCATTTAGTCCAACATATGCTCTCTACCCATCTCCGGACCAAGAAGTGAATTGTGTCTTCTACTTGGAAGTAAGTATTTAACCATGAAGTTTTCGCACATAAGTTTATGACATTAGTATTGTGCAAGTTGACAAAAATACGAGTAATATACATAACTTATTCAAAAAATATAGAGCGATCGAGCCAAGATGTCCAGTCACTACCGGTGTGTTTTGTATATGGATCTTTAGTTTCTGTGTAGTGTGAGACTTTATTGTTCAAAATAAATCTGAATGTTTACCACTTCGATTCACGTTCAAGCGCTATATGACTGAAGTAGCCTATAATAGTACATTATGCAACGAGCCTATAATGGTAGTAATTAAGACGCGAGTATGTTTGTTTATGAAACGAGCGCAAGCGAGTTTCATAATTTTCATACGAGCGTCTTAATTACCATTAGGCCTATAGGCAAGTTTCATACGACTTTTTATGCTCGACCATATTTCCAACTTGAAATTATTCATAAGTATTCATGTTATGGTTATCTAAGTGAAGCGCGGAACTGACCTTCTAAATTGTGAGATGTGCGCAGACGCGAAAGTATTGATTTTTTTCCGAGGGACGATTGTCATTGACCTTGATATAATCTAGAGAATAACATGAATATTAATATTGATATAACCTGGAAATTGATTTAGAATTGAAAAACGAGATGACAAATTGAATTTATTTGAATATTATTTACAATTAACGCTAATTATTATAGTAACTGAACATAACCCTCTGCGACAGTATTGGATTTCCAGCCTCCGTGACGTTTCGCTAATTGTTTTCGATTGCATATCCGAGAATAATCGATACTTGCGGTTTTATAATGGTACAATGGTGATTTCTCATTGGCTGAACAACTGAACTATAACGAATAGGTGTACTTTAATGAGGTGCATTAAAGGGCTACTACCAGGTGTATGATTACTACATTTCGGCATGGTCGAGCATAAACAGTATTTTGTATTTCACATCTCCTAGTAACAATGTTGTATATAATATATACATTTTTAAAAGCATGTGTTTTATTACAGGTCAAACTTGGAGGAAAAATTCCAATTCACTTGCAAGCAACTGTCACAGTACCTCGACTTACAGTTTCAAAAACGCATTTGAATTTTGGGAATGTTAAATGTGGAGAGTGTAAAGTTATGACATTGTTCTTACAAAATGAGTGAGTTTACTTTTATTTGTTCATTTATGCATTATTAAAATTTTCTTTATTAAAATCATTTAATAACATAATTATCTTTAATGCATTATTGAAATGTTCGTGTTGGAAAGTATCTTGGTAAGATATACAAGTGTAAGATATTGATTTTGAAAAGCAAAGGAAGATCAACATTGCAAGTTTATACATGCTGTTTGCAACTGATTGAATATAAAGTCATCTTTCACAATTTATTTTAATATTAGTATATAAATAAAGTAACCTGCTAAGTTACAATTTTTGTTTATGGTACTTTTTAAAAGTGCATAAATGAATGCATTCTAATATCCGTATCTCACATTTGTTCTAAATACGATCATTGTAAAATGTCTCACAAATCATTTTATCAACTTTGATTATGTTATGTGGACTTTAGATCACTAATAAAATTTTTTTAAACACACACATTACGTAACTAGTTAGGTAATGATACTGCGTAATGTGAATTATACATTAAATTAAATCTTAACTTTTGAAGGGTCCAGGGGAATAACGATCTTAAGTTATTTAAAAGAAGAGCTAATTGTGCCATCTGTTAGATGAGGTCAAGCAATATCTTCTAAATTTAGTATTTAGTATTTATTTAGTATTTAGTATTTATTTGTTTAACCTGGCAGAGATAAGGCCGTCAGGCCTTCTCTGCCCCTCTACCAGGAGATTCCAACTACAATATGAACAATAAAATAAAAAATGTTATTTCATTGAAGAAAAGTGATCATTGATCAGAGTCTTAAGTATGAGGGATAGAAATTTTAAGTACCCACGTAGGAGACATCCGTCCCATACCATCTTTCCACGACTGTTCCAAAGGTTAAGGGAAAGAGGACACTTGTTGCGAAATTACAATTCTATTCCCACACAACTATTTTTACTTATAACTTTCGACTCAGTCATTTCCGGACCAGGGTTCATTATCTCAAATTGGTACATCTGCCCTTCCCCATCATCCCCGAAAATTTGTAACACCAGCCCGGAAACACCCTGTATAGAGTTGAAATTTTTTAAAAAGTGCAGGGCCTATAACATATATTAAAATAAGCAGGTTTATCAGCATTACTGTTCAAAATTTCTCAACGAAACAAAGTTACTTTAGGTAACAAAAAAACTACGGAGAATCGATTTAGACTATGCATTCTCCGGGAAAGGAACCTATGGGGCTATGGCCCTTATTGCAGCTACGTTCTCAATTTAGGTAATGTTTTCTAGTTTAGAAAATACATATTTTTGGTATGTATTATGAAAGATTTATTACACTGTGTTAATTGAAACACTTATTGTCACACATTTATTTGAATTTCATTTTTTCCTCTTTATTGGTTATTAATTTAATATTTTATGTATTGCTTAACTTTTTCTTGAAATATTTAAAGTTCAACTGAAAATGTAAATCTTCTAGGGGTTCAGTTTCATGTCAGTGGGAAGCATTTCTTGCTCCAGTGGTCAAGGAATGCCCTAAAAGGAATACTGCTGCAAATATTTATGGGCGAAAGAGCGCTCAACCCTCACAAAAAGTATTTTCCTTTCAACATACAAATGAATTAGTCGCTCCTGTTCTGTTTGAAGTGTGCTTCCAACCTAATCACTCTGTAAGTTGATATGAATTCCTTCATTTAGAGCTAGAAATGAAGACTTATAAGTTTGTAAATGATGTTTTGTGATACCTGACGCAAATATCATATTCAATTTTACTGATTTACTTAATGTTATTGATGTATACTTTTATAAATTGACATATTTACAAGTATTACAAATTGAAAGTAACCCTTATCTTACCTTGTTTCAGGGTACTTTTGAAATGAATCTTATCGTAACCGTGCACCAGAATCCAGAGAAAGTAATAGTATTACTGAAAGGCGAAGGCATCGAACCAATACTTTTAATAAGTAATCCACTTATAGTCTTTGAGCCAACCGTACCATATCCTCAGTGTGCTGAGAAGACATTCTCTATTGAGAATCCATGTTCTTTCCCAGTTGAATTTATTTTTTGTGATTTAGACAGGTTTGTCTCTTTTGTTTCTGTATTACTTTATTTAGATACTTCAAATATATTATGATAACTTGTTTTATCATATCCCTCTTAGTTAGCTCTATTTAAAGCCCACGGCATTAATGAACTGAGAGATATTATTAGCTAATACTCAGAGAGATCAGATGTTTATTATTTGGTTCCATAAATCAAAATAGTACATCATGCAACGAGCCTATAATGATAGTAATTAAGACGCGAGGATGTTTATGAAACGAGCGCAAGCGAGTTTCATAATTTTCATACGAGCGTCTTAATTACCATTATAGGCAAGTTTCATACGACATTTTATGCTGGACCATATTTCTAACTTGAAATTATTCATAAGTATTCATGTTGTTCTTATGTGACTGGGGAGCGAACTGACCTTGTGCAATCTCGTAAATTGTGAGATGTGCGCAGACACGAAAGTATTGATTTTTCCGAGAAACAAATGTCATTGACCTTGATATAATCTAGAAAGTAAAATAAACATTAACCTTGATATAACCTTGAAATTGATTTAGACATTGAAAAACGAGATGACAAATTGAATTTATTTGAATATTATAGGAACAGAACATAATCTTCTGCGACAGTATTGGATTTCCAGCCTGCGTGACGTTTTGCTAGTTGTCTTTCGATTGCATATCCGAGAATAATCGAAAACCTGAACTTTAATGAATAGGTGTACTTTAATTACATGCATTAAAGGACTGCTACCAGGTGTATAATTACTACATTTCGGCATACTTACAAATGGCTTTTAAGGAACCCGAAGGTTCATTGCCGCCCTCACATAAGCCCGCCATCGGTCCCTATCCTGTGCAAGATTAAGCCAGTCTCTATCATCATACCCCACCTCCCTCAAATCCATTTTAATATTATCCTCCCATCTACGTCTCGGCCTCCCTAAAGGTCTTTTTCCCTCCGGTCTCCCAACTAACACTCTATATGCATTTCTGGATTCGCCCATACGTGCTACATGCCCTGCCCATCTCAAACGTCTGGATTTCAAGTTCCTAATTATGTCAGGTAAAGAATACAATGCGTGCAGTTCTGTGTTGTGTAACTTTCTTCATTCTCCTGTAACTTCATCCCGCTTAGCCCCAAATATTTTCCTAAGCACCTTATTCTCAAACACCCTTAACCTATGTTCCTCTCTCAGAGTGAGAGTCCAAGTTTCACAGCCACATAGAAGAACCGGTAATATAACTGTTTTATAAATTCTAACTTTCAGATTTCTGGACAGCAGACTGGATGATAAGAGCTTCTCAACCGAATAATAACACGCATTTCCCATATTTATTCTGCGTTTAATTTCCTCCCGAGTGTCATTTACGTTTGTTACTGTTGCTCCAAGATATTTGAATTTTTCCACCTCTTCGAAGGATAAATCTCCAATATTTATATTTCCATTTCGTACAATATTCCCGTCACGAGACATAATCATATACTTTGTCTTTTCGGGATTTACTTCCAAACCGATCGCTTTACTTGCTTCAAGTAAAATTTCCGTGTTTTCCCTAACCGTTTGTGTATTTTATCCTAACATATTCACGTCATCTGCATAGACAAGAAGCTGATGTAGCCCGTTCAATTCCAAACCCTGCCTGTTATCCTGAACTTTCCTAATGGCATATTCTAAAGCGAAGTTAAAAAGTAAAGGTGATAGTGCATCTCCCTGCTTTAGCCCGCAGTGAATTGGAAAAGGATCAGATAGAAACTGACCTATACGGACTCTGCTGTATGTTTCACTGAGACACATTTTAATTAATCGAACTAGTTTCTTGGGAATACCAAATTCAATAAGAATATCATATAATACTTCCCTCTTAACCGAGTCATATGCCTTTTTGAAATCTATGAATAACTGATGTACTGTACCCTTATACTCCCATTTTTTCTCCATTATCTGCCGAATACAAAAAATCTGATCAATAGTCGATCTATTACGGCGAAAACCGCACTGATGATCCCCAATAATTTCATCTACGTACGGAGTTAATCTCCTCAAAAGAATATTGGACAAAATTTTGTACGACGTCAGCAAAAGTGATATTCCTCGAAAGTTACCACAGTTGGTTTTGTCCCCCTTTTTAAAAATAAGTACAATTATGGACTCCTTCCATTGTTCTGGTGCAATTTCCTTTTCCCAAATAGCAAGTACAAGTTTATAAATTTCGCTATATAATGCACTTCCACCCTCTTGTATTAATTCTGCTGGAATTTGATCGATACCTGGAGACTTGTACTTTTTCAGATTTTCTATCGCAACTTCGACTTCTGAAATCGTGGGTTCGGGTATAAATGGCTCAGCAGTTTGTATTTGAATATCGTCCCGATCATTTCTATTTGGCCTATGTACATTTAGTAGTTGCGCAAAATAGTTTTTCCATCTGTTTAGGATTGATGAAGAGTCTGCAAGTAAGTCACCATTCTCATCCTTGATCACGTTTACCCTTGGCTGATATCCGTTCTTAAATTCCTTTATACCCTTGGCATGGTCGAGCATAAATACATAAATAGACCTACGGTATGAGTAAGAGACTCACATTAATATACGATGTAAAATAATAGTTTACATCGTAGAACTTTCTTAATATTGGATTTCCTACATAGGGCTTAATTTCTGGTGTCTTCCACCTACACTGAAATGCAATAAACCTGCTTACTATAAAATTCAGATTTTTTAAATGTAAATATATTATCTATTGGACTTGCATACAATTATGTGTGATGGAGTGTTGTCTTAATCTTCTAACTAGTGTCTGCATACGAAATTCTATTTTATTTGCAATTCTTTTCAAAATTATGGCTGAAAATCCATTTAGTGTCATTTCCATTCAAAATACATGAGTTTTGTGATCATAAACTTTTCCATGTTTTTCGTTATTGTATTGCTTCTCGTCTGCCTTTATTGTGAAGAATGTTGTTGATGCATTAAATTCGTTTGCAACAATATTGCTGTCAGCAAAAGAAGCTGCAAAAGTTATTGCCCTTATTGACGATGGACACAGTTTGCACTGTGCTGCTACTGCAGTTGTCTACAACAACTGCAAAATGCATTGAAGTTGACGGTGGGTTTTTTGAACATGTTCTGTAAAGAAAAGTACACAATTAAACAGAACATAAGGTAACAATGTTTTAATTTACTATCACCTGCACTTTTCATATTCCTCATTGTTTCCATTGTTTTCTCCGAAATCGTTAAGAACAGGACATAACGTTCATATAAACTTTTTTGTTCAGAATCATCAATTTTATCACCCCTCAAACCACATAGACTACCTTTCCTCCTGATGACTCACCCTATATTTAATATCTTTATTTATGAAACTTGCGCAATATTTTCATATATTGCATGATAAAGTATTGTATTTCATAAACACTGTATTATTTTCAGCCAAGTTTTGGAAGAAGAAAGAATTTTGAGACTGTTGGCACATTATTACAGGAAGGATTATTTGTTAGCACCAGTCAGAATTCCAGGACAACCCTTGCCACAGGAATTTAACGATTTTTACCAATACTTAATTTCTCAACTTACGTCTAAACTGATGCTTCAGGAAGAAAGTGATACAAGTTCAAAATCAGGAGATGATGGTAAGAAAAATATTAAGATGTTTTAGAATAAATCTCTCCGTGGTTTTCATACTGTGTGCTGGAAGGTATGCTGTTCTGTTGGATACCAACTCCATTCACTTCTTCATGGGGAAGCTTCATTGAAGTGTTAACATTGGAAATATGATTTATGGTGATCATTTTCACATGTTAATTGTGGACTAAGTTTACAAATACCTAGTTGACTAATTTCAGCTTAGTAGGAGCCATCTTTAGAACTAGAGAGATCCTTGTATCTTCGGTTTCTTCAGTTGTTTTGCAGAGGGGTTCGTTTGTGTTACATAGTATGGAGTCAAATAGTATGTATTGTCTATCAGCTGATATCTTTTACCCCCGAACTCTTCTCCCGTTCACCATTCCTTAAATATCGTAATTAACAGCACATGGTGGAATACCCAAAGTTTAAAAGTTTACTTCCGAACACAATTACCATAAAAGCCTATAAACTCAGAATAGGTACATTGTTAGAGTATTTTATGCAATAAACTGAAGCTTCCAGTATTGGAAAAATAATATTTATTTCAATAATACAGTATATTTAGAGTTGTATTTTAAACAGTCATGCCCTTTGTCTACATTTCTTTGAGTGATATTAATAAAAGTTTCCCGAAACGAAAAATTATTTCACATCGCAGCAAATAAAGGAAGATATTATTGTGTTACTTTGAAATTAAATTAATCGTTCTTGTGACAATAATTGTATTTGCTCCATATATTTCTTCCTTAAGGTCCCATATCTCGGATTCGCGTTACGAAATGCGTGCTGGTTCGAGTTAATTTCCCCACTCTAATCTTGTTGTCCTTTAAAAATTTACCCATACATTCATTTCGTAATAATTTAATATTTATCGTAGGTGTAATGATATCTGTGTTGGTATTTTCTATAATTCCTTAACACTATTCGTAAGAAAATGGTCTAACAGTAGGCGTCGTACGATTTAATATGAATAGTTGATGTTAAAATTGCAAGAATGAACAGTGATAATTTATTTTGTAATAGAATTTATAATAGCTGATTACCAGTATCAATTATTCAATAATATTTACTCGTACAGATACACCAGAGATAGAAACAAAAGCACAAGGAAGATTGTCCTCTAAAGTACAATCTGTAGCTTCTCAATCGACAATAGACACTGCGACAGAAAGAATGCCTATTTGTGCTGATTCCTTACTCAACATGGAACCTGAAAAAATCGAAGACATTCTTCACGGTATGTACTGTAATATTACTACAATAATAGGAACAGTCTGTTTCTCTTTATTTTTAAAGCGTTTCTCCACTTGCGAAGACAAGTTCACAGACATTGTTTTTTTTATCGTTTTCCCACTTACAAAAACAAGTTCATATTGTTTTTTTATCGCTTTCCACTTACGAAAACAAGTTCACAGACATTGTTTTTTTATCGTTTTCCCACTTACCAAACAAGTTCACAGACATTGTTTTTTTTATCGTTTTCCCACTTAAGAAAACAAGTTCACAGACATTGGTTTTTATCGCTTTCCACTTACGAAAACAAGTTCACAGGCATTGGTTTTTATCGTTTTCCCACTTATAAAAACAAGTTCATAGACATTGGTTTTTATCGCTTTCACTTACGAAACAAGTTCAAAGATATTGTTTTTCTATCGTTTTCCTACTTATCAAAACAAGTTCACAGACATTGGTTTTTATCGTTTCCCACTTACGAAAACAAGTTCACAGACATTGGTTTTTATCGCTTTCCACTTACGAAAACAAGTTCACAGGCATTGTTTTTTTAATCGTTTTCCCACTTATCAAAACAAGTTTACAGATATTGTTTTTTTATCGTTTTCCCACTTATCAAAACAAGTTCACAGACATTGTTTTTTTATCGTTTTCCCACTTACAAAAACAAGTTCATATTTTTTTTATCGCTTTCTACTTACGAAAACAAGTTCACAGACATTGTTTTTTTATCGTTTTCCCACTTACCAAACAAGTTCACAGACATTGTTTTTTATCGTTTTCCCACTTAAGAAAACAAGTTCACAGACATTGGTTTTTATCGCTTTCCACTTACGAAAACAAGTTCACAGGCATTGGTTTTTATCGTTTTCCCACTTATAAAAACAAGTTCACAGACATTGGTTTTTATCGCTTTCACTTACGAAACAAGTTCAAAGATATTGTTTTTCTATCGTTTTCCTACTTATCAAAACAAGTTCACAGACATTGGTTTTTATCGTTTCCCACTTACGAAAACAAGTTCACAGACATTAGTTTTTATCGCTTTCCACTTACGAAAACAAGTTCACAGGCATTGTTTTTTTAATCGTTTTCCCACTTATCAAAACAAGTTTACAGATATTGTTTTTTATCGTTTTCCCACTTATCAAAACAAGTTCACAGATATTGTTTTTTATCGTTTTCCTACTTATCAAAACAAGTTCACAGACATTGGTTTTTATCGTTTTCCACTTACGAAAACAAGTTCACAGACATTGGTTTTTTATCGTTTTCCCGCTTACGAAAACAAGTTCACAGGCATTGTTTTTTTTATCGTTTTCCCACTTATGAAAACAAGTTCACAGATATTGTTTTTTTATCGTTTTCCTACTTATCAAAACAAGTTCACAGACATTGGTTTTTATCGTTTTCCACTTACGAAAACAAGTTCACAGACATTGGTTTTTATCGCTTTCCACTTATATCGTTTTCCACTTACGAAAACAAGTTCACAGACATTGGTTTTTATCGCTTTCCACTTACGAAAACAAGTTCACAGGCATTGTTTTTTTTTAATCGTTTTCCCGCTTACGAAAACAAGTTCACAGGCATTGTTTTTTTATCGTTTTCCCACTTATGAAAACAAGTTCACAGATATTGTTTTTTTATCGTTTTCCTACTTATCAAAACAAGTTCACAGACATTGGTTTTTATCGTTTTCCACTTACGAAAACAAGTTCACAGACATTGGTTTTTATCGCTTTCCACTTACGAAAACAAGTTCACAGGCATTGTTTTTTTTAATCGTTTTCCCACTTATGAAAAAAGTTCACAGATATTGATTTTTTTTATCGTTTTCCCACTTATCAAAACAAGTTCACAGATATTGTTTTTTTATCGTTTTCCTACTTATCAAAACAAGTTCACAGACATTGGTTTTTATTGTTTTCCACTTACGAAAACAAGTTCACAGACATTGTTTTTTTATTGTTTTCCCACTTACGAAAACAAGTTCACAGACATTGTTTTTTTTTATCGTTTTCCCGCTTACGAAAACAAGTTCACAAACATTGTTTTCTTATCGTTTTCCCACTTACGAAAATAAGTTCACATTGTTTTTTTTATCGTTTTCCATTTACGAAAATAAGTTCATAGACTTTTTTTTATCGTTTTTCTACTTACGAAAACAAGTTCACAGATATTGTTTTTTATGTCTCGTTTGGAAATTCATTTCAGAATATATTGAAAAAGAAATTGAAACAGGAGAACTAAACTACGAAAATTGTGATCCCTTAAAGCAAGCTTTAATTTATCTGAGAAGACCAACAACTACTAAAGAAGAACCAATCTTAAAAAACGGAACATTAATAATATTTCATGGCGCACCTTTCACAGGTATGAAATTATTCTCATTAGTCTGAAGTTTGTGTGATTTGCAGTGATTACAAATCTGTTGTACAGTAGTAGTAAAAAAAACCGGACCGACCCTTGTAGCTGATTTCAGAGCCTTGTTCACTTCAGAGCACGATAGACTGGTAACTAAGATTTTCGTGGTTCGAATCCTGCCTGGGAAGGAAACTTTTTTTGTTCCTTATTCAAATTTATTCTCAATACTTTTCGATTGCTGGTAAAATTCATGTTCTGGGAATAATAAGTTAATTAAGTAGTAAAATATCGTTGCAATCGAAAATTATTGGGAATAAATTTGAATAAGGGACAAAAAACGTTTCCTTCCCAGGCAGGATTCGAACCACGAAAGTCTTAGTTACCAGTCTATCGTGCTCTGAAGTGAGCAAGGCTCTGAAATCAGCTACAAGGGTCGGTACGGTTTGTTTTTTGCCACTACTGTCTGTAGATGCTTAAGGTTCACCTGTATAAATTTTGAAGAAATAATTAAGAAAATAATTTTCATTTTTTCCACCTATATATTTGCTACAGTTCTGCATTTAAAATAATTACTTATGTAAAATCAAACTTGTACTAATTTTCGTAGGAAGTTATATGCAATTACTGCACAATGCATATAATGAATACATTTGAAATTTGACCTATTATTTATTAATACAGATTCCACGTACTACGCTTGTAGAGCGGCCAGAATACTAGGTCTTACGGCATTGAACATCGATAATGTTATCCTAGAAGCAGCTGCTTCAGGTAAAACTATGGCAGGAATGATGATACGAGATCAAATCAACCAGAACTATACCGAGTATATGAGCACTTATTTCCCAGAAAGTGATGAAGGCTTAGAAGAGGCAGACACAGGTAAATATTTTATGCTTACAATCAGTGCTTTAGTTGAGTCGGAGCTGCGTTCCGAGAAATATAAGATCCAAATTTAAAAATGGTGTATTTTTTAGTAGTTCATATATTTACGAACAAATTTTGGGAACCCAGAATAAGGCTTGCTGCATGAATTAAAAATTGAAAGCCATCAACAAATGCAGGGCAGAAGATCTTGGAAGATCGCTGCCGTATGAAACGATATTCACACTGCTGAAATGAAAGTGAATTCCCTAAATATTTTTTCCAACTAAAGCACTGCTTACAATAAAACTGGTTAGTTACGAATTGTGTAACTGATATAAGCGTTTAGCTCTATTTTTGTCTGTCATTTGATTATTTTACTAACTGTAAAAAAACAGTATTTTTATTTATGACTTCTTAAAATTATATGTATTGTGAATTTACAGAATTCACTAAATATGATTGTTAATCGTACATTATGCAACGAGCCTATAATGATAGTAATTAAGACGCAAGTATGTTTGTTTATGAAACGATCGCAAGCGAGTTTCATAATTTTCATACGAGCGTCTTAATTACCATTATAGGCAAGTTTCATACGACTTTTTATGCTCGACCATATTTCTAACTTGAAATTATTCAGACGTATTCATTTTATTTGTATCTGACTCAAGATCGGAAGTGACCTTGTACTTAGCTCGTGTGAGATGTGCGCAGACGGGAAAGTATTGATTTTTTCCGAGGAACAATAATGTCATTGACCTTGATGTAGAGAATAACATGAACTAATTTTGGTATAACCTGGAAATTGATTTAGAATTGAAAAACGAGATGACAAATTGAATTTATTTGAATATTATTTACAATTAACGGTAATTATTATAGTAACAGAACATAACCTTCTGCGACTGTATTGGATTTCCAGCCTCCGTGACGTTTCCCTCGTTATCTTTCGATTGCGTATCCGAGAATAATCGAAAACCTGAACTTTAATGAATAGGTGTACTTTAATGACATGCATTAAAGGACTGCTACCAGGTGTATAATTACTACATTTCCGCAAGGTCGAGCATAAAATAAATTAAATTGGCTTCGTATCATTACAATACTTATTTACCAAGGCTGAAAAGCAGCTGAAGATTCTTATTTAATTCCCATGTTACTGTTCACTTGATTTTGACACATTGTTCATATTCATATTTATTAGTTGTCAATAGACTTGTATACAAGTTTCTGACATTGTCAAAATCTTAAGACTACATAATGTCTTACAATTAGAAATTAGTAACACTGTATGAATACTATACACAATGTGGAGTAACTGTCAACGCGTCTGGCCGCGAAACCAGGTGGTCTGGGTTCGAATCCCGGTCGGGGCAAGTTACTTGGTTGAGGTTTTTTCCGGGGTTTTCCCTCAACCCAATACGAGCAAATGCTGGGTAACTTTCGTTGCTGGACCCCGGACTCATTTCACCGGCATTATCACCTTCATTTCATTCAGACGCTAAATAGCCTAGATGTTGATACAGCGTCGTAAAATATCCCAATAAAATAAGAAAAATACAATAACTAAAATTAAGGATTACATTGTATAACAGGATGACTGAGAATAATAACTAGCTATTTACAGTAAACTATACATACAGTACATTGACATTTTACAAGGTGACTGGAAATAATTCATATTGTACAGATGTTATTAACAAAACAACATAAGAACATCACCATTACTTTCTGTTATTCGAACCCTTATTCAGGGCGGCTTTTTTATTGAAAAAATTTATTGCAGTAGGCCTAAGAAAAACAACACCACCAATTTCTGTTTCTGTTTTTCTTGTATCATACAGAAATTTCATCAAAAGGATAAAAATTTAATAGCGATATTTCTTTAAATATTTGCATTAGAAACGTGCGGTAAATTCCATTATTATTCTAATTTTATTTAGTTCAATTTCTATTACAATTTGTCCAATAAAAAACAAACCTTGTGCTGAATATACTCCCTTTTCTGATTAATATTAATTTTCTACAGGCCTAAGCTAGATTTGTGAGATGTTATATGCCCTTAAATCTAACGAAAGCAGCTGAAAGACATCAGCAAAAGTATAGGAGATTAAGGTTGTAATTTTAAAAGCCTCATGCTGTATGTAAAATGACTACATATAAATATATGTAATTTTATTACAATCAGAATTTTAAATATACCACCTGATTTGAGATATTTTTATGTACTGTTGCGAATAATGTTATGATAACACTTTAATTAGGTAATAGAGTGCATCCGATCGCCTCACTAGCAGTGAATGGAGACTAGCTCTTAAAATGACAGCTAATGTTTGTCCGCTGCGTGCTATACCAGGAAGGTCCCGAGACGGAAACCACTGTCGTCGTTGCGTCAGTGAGATTGAAACTCTTGGCCACGTTTTGGGTGCCTGTCCTTTTAGTGAGACACTGCGGAACTATAGACGTCACAGAATCAGGTCCATGATTGCCGAAGCCTTGAGGAAGAAAGGTCTCACTGTACACTAAGAAGTCCATGGCATCTCTCAGGAGGGATCCTGTCGGAGAATTGACATGGTTGCCATTCCACCAGGCTCTACATCCGCCTACATTATCGACCCGACAGTCAGGTTCGAGGCACAGGAACAACAACCCGCTGAAGTCCACGCAGAAAAATGCAGGATTTATGAGCCCACAGTTCCATTCTATTTGG
This sequence comes from Periplaneta americana, assembly GCF_040183065.1. NCBI lineage: Eukaryota > Metazoa > Arthropoda > Insecta > Blattodea > Blattidae > Periplaneta > Periplaneta americana. Next base: position 147,288,515 of record NC_091128.1, read on the forward strand.
AGAAATATCACCTCACCTCCATTGAAGTAATTGGGTAATGGTTGGCGCTAGGGGCACAATACCTCGCCTCTTTGTCACTTTCTGCAAGAAGTTCCAGCTAAACAACGACTTCATTCGTGATGTTTCCCTTACTGCTATCAGAGGATCACTTGCCATTTTAAAATACCACCTGTACTTTGTTTCCTAAGAAGGAAGAACTTTTGTTTGAACGTCTAATCTATTTGTTTACTATGTTTAGGCCTGTTATGTGTATGCTATTATCTGTACTTAATTTCCCTTTTTTTGTTCGTTCTCTACATTTCTCTTTTGTGGTCTGTTTTTGTTTTCACTCTGTGTGTTTGTTATGCTTTGTCCAATGAGGTAGTCCCATTATTGGGAAAGCTGACAGACTGTCTTTCTCTACAATTCTGATTTCATAACATATATTTCTATAAAGATGTATTCCACTTACGGAAATTCTGTGTTAGCTACAGGTCTATAGACTTACGATGAAGACAAGTAATCTCTGTTGCATTTCCAGTACAAGTATTTCGTTTCTTAAAAAACGTATTAGGATTCTAGTTGGAAACAGTCATGACTCTTTCATCCAGATGTTACCAGGACAGTAGCTATTACATGGTACATGGCAATTAATGACAATTATTTCGCAATTAAAATGATATAATTTCTGTATTTTAAAGTGAATTGATATTTAACATATTTAATAATTTCATTACCAGATCTTACATCGAAATATGACGCTTTGGATGATATGACTTATAAGATGAAGAAGCTGCAATTAGCTGATTATAAAAAAAAGAAACCCGAAGCTGAATCAAAACACAAGAAACGTAGTGCAGCATCTTCTCCAGTGTCAGGCAAACATGTTAGTAAAAATACGGCTGAATCTGAAACACAGGCGAGTCATGGAGTGAACATTGCGCCAGATCTTCTAATAGAAATTTTGCAACAAAGGTAATATTGTTGTAATTCCTCATATTTTGTATTTTGTTGTAAATGTAATACTGTACTTTCAATGTTAAATTTTATTTTATTTGACTATGGTGCACCACATTCACTCGGTGGCTAATGCAAATTTTTTATCAGTTCGTTGATTTACGACGTAGCCATCGTAAATACGAGTAAATTTCAAATTCCTTCTTAGAATATAGGTTAATAAAAATTAAGGGTGCTATTCATAGACATTCCGCTAGACCGCGCTACGAGCGTGCTAAACAGGGTTCATATCATATCATATCGCTAACACTGGTTTATGAATACGAAAAACGTTAGTTCGCTGATCATCCACCGAAAGCCCGCTCTAAGAATGTCTATGAATAGGGCCCTGTGATATTAAAACTGAATAGTAGGATTTATGTATGTATTTATACATATAATTTAGATACAGTTCCATCAGATGCACAGTTAAGAACGACTAAACCGCCAGCTTTCCAAATTGGAGAAGTGGGTTTAAATCCCCGACTAAAACTTAATGTATAGTGGAGAAACCGAAGATTGGGGGAAATTAATAATAATATTGTCTTTCCTGCAAAAAGAGACCCCATGCTTAATTTATCATCACAGTCAGCATACCGGTTGCTAAGAAGTGACAAGTGGTATCTACAAAAATGGACATTTAGTTTAACTATATTATTATTTTGAATAACTACCGTAAACTGGGGTTACTTTGAACACAGAGGAAACTTTGAACATTTTTTTCAGAAAATCATATTTAGGTTTCTACATGCTGCACTTGTTATAGATGAAGGCAAATTATTATAAAATCATTCTCATACCAAATTTACCTCCATCTGTAACAAGAGCAGTATGTAAAAACCTAAATATGATTTTCTAAAAAATTGTTCAAAGTTTCCTCTGTGTTCAAAGTAACCCCAGTTTACGGTATGTTATTATTATGTTCACAAAATTGGACAGTTAACTAATATTTTGTCGTCGAGTAGATGATCTTGCAAAGAAGAAACATACATAAACAGTTTGTCTATTTTGGAAGAAATTAATTTTTAAATATTTTTTTCTGATTTACCTAAAAATTCACAGATACAAGGTGTCACTTATTAGCCATCGATATAGTATAACGTAGATCCTCCTTTTGTGAAGCACCAAGGTCAAAGTCGAAGGCAGCAAAGTTATCTATAAATTCGTAGCATTACTCATAGATAAGGAAGCTTTGTCACTGTTAAATAATCAAGTACGTATCGTTGAAAAAAATATTTAAGGAATATCTGTATGTTTTTTTTTCAGGTTTTCCATGACTGACTGTACAGCTGGAATAGTAATTGATGGTTTAAACAGCATTTTCTTCAAAAATACAGCTTTGACCCTTACTTCTTTGTTGAAAGTTGTCGGGAATATTAGATATATTCATTGTATAGTATTATATAACTACTTTATAAATTATGCAGACTATTACGTCAAAAACAAAAAGAATAAAGGTAATTGTGAACGTGGTACGATTTTTTTAAATTTTTGCACCGTGTCGTATATGCGGAAACATCAAACATTTCACACCTGCTAAGCAACAGCTATTGGGAACAGATCCAACAGATAGGCTTCTCTTTCCCCGTTTTCCCTGATGATGTAGCCGGTATGTACTGTAGCTCCGAAACTTTGAAAACATCTACTACACTGTGCAAAAACCTAAAAAATATCGCATTACAATAAAGGTAATGTTAAGCTATTTTTCTTTTCTTAGATTTTACTATTTTGTTCTCTCTTCTCACTGTTTGTTTGTTTATTTGTATGAGTAAAATTGTTTACTTGTTTCACACTAAACTATGAATATTGCATGTTGCCATTATCACGGCTAAAGATAAACTCTACAGCCCTGCATTAAATAAATAAAATAAAATAAATACTGTTTTGTTCTAACTTCGACAGAAACCTGGAATACTTCGTGAATATTTTCCGTATCTCAATCACAGATGGAGCAAAGTAGAGACAAAGAACATACAACTTATTCGCTTTCACAAAACTACCTCATAGGCTACTTGAAACTCTTTAACTTTTCCCCATAATAATAATAATAATAATTATTATTATTATTATTATTATTATTATTATTATTATTATTATTCGTGATACTGAAAAGTAGTCGTTCTCTGTGGCCTTGCGTTCATCGTACTGGGCTTTGGAGGCAAGGTTCGAGAGCTCAAAGAGTGAAAGATTGATGAATCCCTAGCATGGCTTTCTCTGGCAGGGAGTTAAACCTGAGAAAGCAGTGTTTGTAGATTTACGGCACTTAAGACTACCTGAGAGAGGTCTCTAGATAAGATTCGTCGGCCATTTCTTACTCTCCTTGAATTTTGACGCTGAATAACTGCTCCTGCTGCTACTACTACTACTACTATTACTACTACTACTACTACTACTACCACCACTACCACCACCACCATAAATACTGCTGATACTATTACTGCCATACATACTGTTGACACTACTACTACTACTACTGCTGTAAATACTGCTATACTCTACTGCCATAAATACTGTTGATACTACTACTGTCATAAATACTGCTGATACTACTACTGCCATAAATACTGCTGATACTACTGCCATAAATACTGCCGATACTACTGCCATAAATACTGCTGATACTACTACTGCCATAAATACTGCCGATACTACTGCCATAAATACTGCTGATACTACTACTGCCATAAATACTGCTGATACTACTACTGTCATAAATACTGCTGATACTACTGTCATAAATACTGCTGATACTACTACTGTCATAAATACTGCCGATACGACTGTCATATATACATCTGATACTACTACTACTGCCATAAATACTGCTATTACTACTACTGTCATAAATACTGCTGAAACTACTACTGTCATAAATACTGCAGATACAACTACTGTCATAAGTACTGTTTATGCTACTACTGTCATAAATACTGCTGATACTACTGCCATAAATACTGCTGATACTACTAGCCTACTACTTCCATAAATACTGCTAATACTACTACTGTCACTACTACCATTATTACTGCTACTACGGTCACTATTACTACATCCAGTTTTGTATTTGCGTAAGAGCCAATTTAAGTACAATGAAATATATATTTGATACGATAGAATTTCTTGGAAGGCAAAATTTAGAGGGAAAGAAACAGAGAGAGAGAGAGAGAGAGAGAGAAAAGCGTCAAAATTGAGAGATGGAGAGAGAGGACACTCCGTATCACAATTCATTTTAATCCACTAGAAAAGTCGACTTTGGTAGCGCAGTCGGTATAGCGCTGGCCTTCTGTGCTCGACGTTGCGGGTTCGATCCCGGCCCAGGTCGATGGCATTTAAGTGTTCTTAAATGCGACATGCTCATGTCAGCAGGTTTATACTGGCATGTCCTGCGGGACACAATTCCGGCATACCGGCGACGCGTCGTTAAATAAACCATAATTTTTTTTTCACTAGAAATGTTTATATTTTCTTCCTCTTAGTAAAGTAATACACTACAGCAGGCATTCTCAACCTGGTACTCACGAGCACTATCGTTCTCTTTCAATTACATTTGGAGCTTTCGTCATGCGAGTAAAAAAGTGCTCGCGAGCACGAACGCGCCTGAGGTCCTTTTTTCAATTCACACTTTGTTATTTAATTCATTTATTTTATTTATGTATTCATATAGGCCTATTAAACCAATTTCATTTCATGGTACTCGGTCACTTAATATTACTTGTGGGCGGTGCTTAAAATCTTCAAAAGGTTGAGAACCCCTGCACTGCACTACGGACAAGAGGCAATATAATTTCGTTGTTTGTTCTTATACTTAGATGTTTATATTTTTAAACATATATTTGAATTTTTTAAGATTCTCTTTCGTTGGTAACTGTTACAGATGACAATATAAAGATGGAGTATGAATCAAAAATCAAACGGCTTAAAGAAATAAGTGATGATGAAGTTGATAATCTTAATGAAGAAGACAGCATTCTTTACAACAAACTCTGTTCTGATAGAAGAAAAGGAACAAAAAATAATATTAATGAATGCTTGATTAAACTTCGTCAAGAGAAAAGTAAAAGTGATCAGTTAAAAGCTTTAAAATTTCAGGTACATGTGTGTACATATGATAAATTTTAACTACTTTGAGTTTAAATCAGATACTATCATAGGCATTTGATGGAATATATGAATGCAAATAGTATCGTGCACATATCCATATCTCTAAATACTATTATTTAGAAAAATAATTTACAATTAAATTACCTTCAAAGCATACTCTATATACAGGGTGATTCAGACCACCCGAACAGTCATTTATTTCGGAAACTAATGCATTAAAATTTTCGAGAAAAAAATATTTATTACTAAACCACATGTGAACTTTCACTTGAGCTTAATTTCATCAATCAGTTCTAACAGGAAGTAGGGTCAGTGGCGTATCACTTTAAAATTTCAAATGGAAGTATGGGTCAAATAGAGTACCATTTGATAGAGCTCTTCAAAACAAACAACTTCCATAGGAAACGTTTTGATTAATTCCTATTCTTTCAATGAGAAAACGTACGAAAAGGCAATGGGTGATTCGGACCACACGTAAGTCATTTATTTCGGAATCTAGTGCATTAAAATTTTCGAGACAAAAATATTTATTACTAAACCACATGTGAACTTTCACTTGAGCTTAATTTCATCAATCAGTTCTAACAGGAAGTAGGGTCAGTGGCGTATCACTTTAAAATTTCAAATGGAAGTATTGGTCAAATAGGGTACCATTTGATAGAGCTCTTCAAAACAAACAACTTCCATAGGAAACGTTTTGATTAATTCCTATTCTTTCAATGAGAAAACGTACGAAAAGGCAATGGGTGATTCGGACCACACGTAAGTCATTTATTTCGGAATCTAGTGCATTAAAATTTTCGAGACAAAAATATTTATTACTAAACCACATGTGAACTTTCACTTGAGCTTGATTTCATTAATCAGCTCTAACAGGAAGTAGGGTCAGTGGCGTATCACTTTAAAATTTCAAATAGGAGTCCAAGTTGAAAACATCGTTTATCAAGACTGTCCCACAATAAGAGATGACATAAAACAGCGAATCCGGGAGACCTGCCAGTCACTTGACCACGCCGAAGTGTTATGAGTCACTGACAGTGTTAGAAGAATAGTACGGGTGTGTGTTGCTCAGAACGGCAGACAGTTTGAACATTTATAAAAATTAATGGAATTGTTCAGTCTTTCAGTAAAATGTCAACATTAATTGTCTTGTTTACATTTTCGTCTTTTAACATTTCTCAATATTGATGGGATTATCTTTTTGTACGTTTTCTCATTGAAAGAGTAGGAATTGGTAAAAACGTTTCCTATGAAAGTTGTTTGTTTTGAAGAGCTCTATCAAATGGTACCTTATTTGACCTGGACTACCATTTGAAATTTTAAAGTGATACGCCACTGACCCTACTTCCTGTTAGAGCTGATTAATGAAATCAAGCTCAAGTGAAAGTTCACATGTGGTTTAGTACTAAATATTTTTGTCTCGAAAATTTTAATGCACTAGATGCCGAAATAAATGACTTACGTGTGGTCCGAATCACCCATTGCCTTTTCGTACGTTTTCTCATTGAAAGAATAGGAATTAATCAAAACGTTTCCTATGAAAGTTGTTTGTTTTGAAGAGCTCTATCAAATGGTACCCTATTTGACCCATACTCCCATTTGAAATTTTGAAGTGATACGCCACTGACCCTACTTCCTGTTAGAGCTGATTGATGAAACTAAGCTCAAGTGAAAGTTCACATGTGGTTTAGTAATAAATATTTTTTTCTCGAAAATTTTAATGCACTAGTTTCCGAAATAAATTACTGTTACGGGTGACCTGAATCACCCTGTATATGGGTACGCTCACTTTAAGTGTTGATTCATAGTTATTTTGTCTAAATGTGTCCCTCCTATATCGAGGTAGGGGTAGAGGTCGAGGTATAAAGGTACTTATCGGGCGGGGCATGGCGCATGTCTATGCATTACAACTAAAGAAGCTTTTTGTGCACCCGTGATGAAATGAGCTGAGTGCCGACTGTGCTGTGAGGCTAGCCTGACCCACCATTCGCCACACTGTGCATTCCTCTCATAAGGAAACCGTCCCAGGTCGTGTAGCTTGAATTTAATGAAAATGCATATTTAAGCTAATTTTCGTTCGTTAAGAAACGTGGTGATAGTCGTTCGTTTTGCTTTTTCCTCGATGCTACTTGTGCCGCTTCTTGAGCGCACTTCGGATCCTTATAGTTCCGCGAAACTGTATCACAGTTCTCGCATTAATGCTCTAGTTTATTATTTTAGCATCGATTTTGAAGTCCTTATACTGTATTCGTAAACGAAGAAAAAGCGAAACGAACGACTATCACCACGTTTCTTAAAGAACAAAGATTAGCTTAAATTTGCATTTCCATTAAATTCAAGCTACACGACCTGGATTGGTTTCTTCGTTAGCCTTCAAAACCATAGGCCTATACCATTTTTTATGGTGTTCTACCGTTCCTCACAATTATATATATATATATATATATATATATATATATACAGGATTTTATTTATTTATTTACTCATTTATTTATTACTTATTTACTTATCTATTTACTTACTTATTTACTTCCGTACTTATTTATTTACGTACTTATTTACTTATTTATTTATTTACCTATTTATCTGTTTATGTATTTATGTATTTATCTATTTATCTGGTTATTTGTTTGTTTATTTGTTTATTTATTTAGTTATTTATTTATTTATTTATTTATTTATGTATTTATTTATGTATTTATTTATTTATTTACTTATTTATTTATTTATTTATGCATTCATTTATATATTTATTCATTTATTTATTCATTTTCATTTATTCATTCATTCATTCATTCAATCATTTATTTATTCATTTATTCATTAATTTATTTATTCATTTATTTATTCATTCATTTATTCACTTCTTTATTCATTAATTTATTCATTCATTTCTTCATTCATTCATTTATTCATTTATTCATTCACTTATTCATTCATTTCCCATTCATTAATTTATTCATTCATTTATTCATTTATTCATTCACTTATTCATTTATTCATTCAGTTATTCATTTATTCATTCACTTATTCATTCATTTATTAATTCATTCATTCATTTATTCATTCATTTATTTATTCACTTATTCATTCATTAATTTATTCATTTATTTATTCAGTAATTTATTCATTTATTTATTTATTCATTCATTTATTCATTCATTTATTCATTCATTTATTAATTAATTCATTCATTCATTTATTCATTTATTTATTCATTCATTCATTTATTCATTTACTTATTCATTTATTCATTCATTTATTCATTCATTTATTCATTCATTCATTTATTCATTTATTTATTCATTCATTCATTTATTCATTTATTTATTCATTCATTCATTCATTCATTTATTCCTTCATTTATTCATTCATTTTTTCATTAATTTATTCATTCATTTATTCATTTATTTATTTATTCATTTATTCATTTATTCATTCATTTTTTCATTCATTCATTCATTCATTCATTTATTCATTCACTTATTCATTTATTTATTTATTTATTCATTCGTTTATTCATTTATTTATTTATTCATTTATTTATTTATTTATTTATTCACTTATTTATTTATTTATTTATTTATTTATTTATTTATTTATTTATTTATTTATTTATTTATTTATTCATTTATTTATTTATTTATTTATTTATTTATTTATTTATTTATTTATTTATTCATTTATTCATTTACTTATTTATTTATTTATTTATTTATTTATTTATTTATTTATTTACTTACTTACTTACTCATTCATTCATTCATTCATTCATTCATTCATTCATTCATTCATTCATTCATTCATTCATTCATTCATTCATTCATTCATTCATTTATTTATTTATTTATTTATTTATTTATTTATTTATTTATTTATTTATTTATTTATTTATTTGCTGAAACGAACCATAACCTTGAAACATTAATTCTACTGACATTCAACAACAACTTCACAAAATAATAACAAAATTACTAATAATACTAATCCTTGTACACAGGGTATGCTTGCATGGATAGAAATCGATGTGACTTTGTACACACCCGGTATATACTGTACATATTAGTGTAACTTTTTTTTCCATCAATTTATTATTTGTGATCCTACCCTTCTCTTAAAGACTTTTTCCAAATCCTTTAAATTGAAATAATGTTTAAATGTCTGAATTTGTCAACAGGGTAACAAAGAACAATCTAAGAAAATTACGAAAGATATATTGTCAAAACGTAAATCCCGAACTGGAAGCACCGGAAATGGAAAAAACTCTGACAAGAAAAATAAATTAGAAACGAGTAAATCTCAGATGGCGAAATTAGCACAGTCTTCAGAAGATGGGAGAAGACAAGGGACTGTTAAGTCTGTTGAAAAACGTTCATCTCCTAAAAGTGCAAGAAGTAAGACTGCAAAAAGTGACAAAAGTATGAAAATGTCTAAAAGTAAGTCACATCTGCTGATGCTCATCTGTTATAGTTAAGTACAAAAATTGTAGCGGATATCTATTTTATAAAACTGTCATATAAGAGTTCATTCGCCCGTCTCTTTATAAGGATCTTCAGAAAATTATTTAACTTTGTTATTAAATAAGCAGGAAATTTACAAGTGATTCTGTTCACATGAAGTATAGCTAGATCCTAACTTTCATATCACAGTCCTTCTTGTCTTGCAACATTCGCTAGATCCTAATTTTCATATTACAGTCCTTCTTGTCTTGCAACATTCGCATATTGATGCTTACAGGTGATATTCCGGCAGATGTAGAAAATGCAGAAGAGCTTACAGCACAGTTTGATGCATTTGAGTTTGGTTATCAGGAAATAATAACTATACTTGAACAATGGGATCGTAGGAAAGGAACAGTAAGTGGAGACATATGTATATATCGTGTATCAGAAATTATGTTATACAGACCGGGAGCGGGTTTAGTGAACCAAAGCGATGTTCTTCTTCTTCTTCTTCTTCTTCTTCTTCTTCAGTTCCTTCTGCTGCTAAGCGTCGGGTTCGCCTCTCTCCGTTCATTTCATCCATTTTTCCCGGTCTCTACACATTCTCTTCATCTCTACCATTGTTTTTCCTTTCTGTTGGCCTATTCTTTCTATTGTATCATCCCATTTAATCCTTGGTCTTTCCCTTCTCTTTCTTCCTTCCACTCTCATTTCCATCACCTATTTAACCTTCCTTTCCTCTCCCATACGATATACATGCCCAAACCATTTCAGCTGCCTTTCATTAATCACCTCTGTTAATGCTTATCTCATTTTAACTTCTTTTCTTATCCTGTCATTCCTTATCCTATCTCTTCTGGTCTTTCCTACAGTTCTTCTAAGATATTTCATTTCCACTGCTGTTAATCCAAAGCGATGTTATTTATTTTAATATACTTATGGCCAAAAACATGTCATGTAAATCATAGAGGCATATGTCCCTGGTTAGAACTATTGTCAGTGCATTTCGAATTGGCATGGTGGGTCAAAGTCAAGCTATGGACTGCATTTACCACACTGCTTACTCCATTCCTGGACTATTCTCCTCAACTAAAGTCAGCTGGGACAGCCGGGATTACCAGTGCTTCAGTTCACAGTTTTCAGTTTAGTGACTCGTGCGTGGTTTGTACGTGACCTTGAACCGCCAGTTCGAAATGCACTGGGTAGGCCTATAGCAGTTCACTTCAATACTGATGAAATGACACACCGAATGCTTGGACTTGTCTCAAGGAGGTATTTTTACACAAATGACCTTCGCAAGGCATAATCAAATTTACCTACGTACATCGGCAGGCAGAGTTGTCAGAGATACGTATTCGTCTTGGGCTTGGTGCACAATGCTGTTCACAGTACCGTAGTGCAGATATATGAATAAGCAATAGTATTGACAAATATATTCAGTCTAACATTGCACTATAAGTTGTGTGAATAATCAATATTTTTGCAAAATTGTATTCAGTCTATTGTCGCACTATATGTGACTAAGCAATAATGTTAAAAATTATATTCAATCTATCATCGCACTATATGTGAAAATAAATTGAACAGCTAATAACATATTGATGTGTTGATTTTATATAAGCTTATTTAGTTAAATCTGTTTAAATGTATAAAATAATTTGACGTGGCACGGAGAAGACCGTATTTTTTAATAATAATCATGTTGTTGTTGTTGTTTTCTAATGCCAGGCGTTTGACAATAAAGTCATTTGACCTCTTGCACTCCAATATTTTTCAAAGATATTATCATGACCAGCCACTGAAGCACAGATTTTGAGATGTTCCGAATCCATTTCTTGGTTTGAGTTGCACAATGGACAGTTAGGGGACTGATATATTCCAATTCTATGCAGGTGTTTGGCCAAACAATCATGGCCTGTTGCCAATCTAAATGCAGCTACAGACGATTTTCGTGGTACATCGGGAATTAACTGTGGATTTTGATGCAGAGAGTTCCATTTTTTCCCATGGGATTGTGTTATCAAATTTTGTTTGTTGAAGTCTAAGTGGCACGGAGAAGACCGTATTTTTTAATAATAATTATATGAGCTAATAATAGGCCAGTATGTGTTGCATGTCAGTAGGCCTACTTCTGCTTCCCTGAAGATGGGACCAGTAAATAATTTTGAATCTTGGAAGATATTTTTCTCTAACTTATGATTAAAAACAAAACTTTCAAATTACAGAAGCATGAGTATGCTTTACGTACGATTCTCAAAATATTATTATTCTGTGTATGAAACGTGCCTAAAATTTTAATTTCTTCCTCTATAAGACTTAATTTTATTTATATTACTAGCCGTACCCGTGCGCTCCGCTGCACCTGTTAGAAATAAATATAAAGTAATTACATAATTAAAATAGGACGTTTGCTCCAGGGAACAACTTTTACAACAGCGCAAGATAATCTGCTTCGCTCATTACCCAATTTTTTTGCATTGCATTTATTGCATATATATTTTATGTATTTTAACACGATTCAATTGAGCATAGTTAAAATTTGAATTATAAAATAATGGATTGCTAAGCTAACGTACTATTACTGCATACTAAATCAATACATTCTCGTTGTTCGTTAATTCTCTGAGATTAAAATGAGTGTACATAAATATTATTTTAAAAAATACAGAAAAAGAATGTACAAAATAGCCTATCAAATTTTCTGTGCATAAGAAGCTATTTTAATCTTACCTGTCCTCGATTTACTCAGACGTTACTGTAATAACATTATAGTATTATGTCCATGTAGGCAAACACTTTCCAATGGTGAAATAATAATTAATTATACAAATCGGTTAATTTAGCTTCTGATATTACTTCATACAAACACAGAAACATTCTCTGTAGGCTATGTTTAATAGCTTTCGATTGTTGATATCCAAGGACCCTGTTTCGATGTTGTTGCCCAAGGCTCCTTATAGACGAAGTCATTTGTTCTTAATTCATTGCACCGTCTTAGATGGCGTTATTTTAATTTTAAAACTCATTTATCTCATTAAATATCAGTCCTATCAAAATTTTTTAAAGAATAAAACTTATCGGAAATCATTTTTAAAGAAACGTTTGTTATGTAACATTTTTCACAAAAATCAATAATAAGCGAGATATTTCGATTTATTTAATTCAGGCCCCCTTATAAACCCCCTTTTAAATCAAGTATTTTGAATGCCATATAGCCTAAAATCTAAGTTACAACGAACTTAATTTATATTCCAATTTTCATATAAATCGGTTCAGCCATTATCGCGTGAAAAGGTAACAAACATACAGACAGACAAACAAACAAAAATTTCAAAAATGCGATTTTCGGTTTCAGGGTGGTTAATTATATATGTTAGGACCAATTATTTTTGGAAAATCGAAAATTACTAGAAAAATCTCGGCTACAGATTTATTATTAGTATAGATTATTTTGTCCTATGTTTTAGATACGGGTAGCAGAGAAAGACACTCATCTGAGAAAAAGTGTGAAACGAACTAAACGTGGTCAAGAAAGTCCACATGGGCTTCAGACCGTCAATTCATTTGACAGTACATATTCAGTAAGTATTATTTGCATGATCGGAAACTTGTAAAAACTCCTTCACAATGTTAACATGTCAGTTATTTCAAAATTAAATAAGATCTCCTTAATGTTTTTAAAAGTTATCATTCATATTATCGCCTTACTACTGACTTCATTACTAGTTAGCTGTTTTTGTAACAACAACCAGACACAGTACCACAGTAGTATACAGCTACTCACTTAATACTGTTCCTGAAATAGCGTATTAATTCATATATTTATTAAAGCAATTATTGATGCTTGAAGTTGATGTGAAGATTCAAATGTTTAATGATTAATATATAAACATTTGTTCTGAAATGCAAATTTGCATACTTACAGGAAAGTGTATCACCTGAAGAAGCTGCATTGCAGAAAATTATAATTGGTATTCCATTGTGGGTAGTGCATAGAAGTAACCTCGATGATATACGCTTACTTGATATTATGCTTAAAACATTGAAAGAAACTGCAGAAATTCATGAAAAAGAATGTAAGTATTTAAAATAGGTATATGTTATTCAACAAGGCGTTTATTTCGAAAGATTACAACTGTTTTTATTCCGTCACTGTTATAGTCCCAATTCTAAATACCGTATAATTGCAAAATCGACGTTTAGTACATTCTCTTTGCCTTCTATATCGAATTATACACGATTCCACACCCAACTACCTTGCCTCTCGGTTTACTCTCCTACCTTCGCATCATAATCGTAATACACGTTCACAGCAGAATCTGTTGCTATCAATACCACGTCATCAGACATCTCTGTACTCAAGTTCTTTTTCAATAGCCATGGCCCGCTCATGGAATTCGCTGCCGCTGGAAATCAGGGGTAGTCTTAGTCCTCAGTCCTTTAAAATTGGGTTGTTTAGATATATTTTAAATGCACAGAATTAGTTTTTAGGTATAATAATAATAATAATAATAATAATGATAATAATAATAATAATAATAATTATTATTATTATTATTATTATTATTATTATTATTATTATTTTACACAGTCATTACTTTATTTTTTCCATTAACACTAATATCTAAGTAATTGTCATTGCCTCAACGTAACCCGTGCTGTGCTGATCATACTAATTCTACTATTCCTTTAGTTGTGAGATTATATTCATATGTATTAATTTTTTTAAGTTAATACTTGTAAACTAGAATGTATTTTCCTGTTTGTGATTATGTATTCAGTCTCTTTTTATTATATATATTTTATTATTATTATTATTATTATTATTATTATTATTGTTAATACTGATTGTGTATATGTATTCAATCTCTCTTTTTTACTTTATTATGTTTATTATTATTTTAAGTTAATATTTGTATACCGGTATGTATTTTTCTGTATGTGATTTGATCCTGGTTGAGTGGAAGAGAAGGCCTGATGGCCTTAACTCTGCCAGGGAAAATAAAACTATTAGTATTATTATTATTATTATTATTATTATTATTATTATTATTATTACTATTATTATTAAACAAGGCCATTAAAACAAGATCGTGTGGAACGAAATTAGATTAGATAGTTGTAACTAGGGTTGCCAATTTTTTTAAGAAAATACGGGAGATTAAAAAATCGACAAAGTTTCTATAAAAAATTGGAAAATTATTCACTTCAGTTACTAAAAAGCAACTTTACTCTACACTTCGACAGCTAAGCTTAAATTAAGAGTATTTTGCGACAGATCTTGTCTCGCGTAATAGTATAAATCAATTGTAGTTTTCCGCTATGATTTGATTGGATGTGTAGTACTCCTGTTTCTAACATCTGTCCAATTATTGTTCATGAGATAAAACACCCTCTTTGTATGAGCATTACTACTTGGTGTGCATAGAACATCCGCAGGAAGAGCATGCAAAAATCTAAATTTGATTGACTCGCCAATTGAGAGTAATCGAGTTATCCCTGTAAACTGGCGTTACAGAGGTCCTTGTCCTTATGGAATTTTTATATTCTAAAAAATTTAGAATATGGACATCTTTTATGTATTTATAAATGAAAACTAAATAATTAAAATAAAAAGAGATCCTTGCACGCACTCCAAATAGAAAGAGAAGTGTAGACGACGGAATTGAGATTGCAACAGGTCACATGAAATAAGATATGCAATTATTACTACTACTAGCCGTACCCGTGCGCTCCGCTGCACCTGTAATTACATAATTAAAATAGGACGTTTGATCCCGGGAACATTCGTGTTTGATAGAAGCATAAATCGTTTAATATGTTACTTAATTTAAATTGTATTTAAATAATTAAAATGCGGTCATTTTGGTCCAGAGAGCAATCATTTGATGCAATGACAATTCCTTTAACATGTTTCTTAATTGTTATTACATGCAACGATAGCTTAATGAAGATTGACATATCATTTAGTTTTAATTTGTATACTTTATATTACTTGCTATATGTTTCAGAAGTTACTGTAATAACATTGTAGAATTATGCCCATCTAGAGAAATTACACTTTCCAATGGTGAAATAATAATTAAACAATTAATTAGCTGCCGATATTACTTCATACAAACACAGAAACATTCTCTATAGGCTATGTTTAATAGCTTTCGATTGTTGTTGTCCAAGGCTCCATATAAACGAAGTCATTTGTTTTTATTTCAGTACAGTGCCTTAGATGGCGTTGTTATTGTAATTTTAAAACTCATTTATCTCATTAAATATCAGTCCTATCAAAATTTTGTATAGAATAAAACTTAACGAAAATTATTTTTAAAGAAACTTTTGTTATGTAATATTTTTCATGAAAATCAATAATAAGCGAGATATTTCGATTTATTCAATTCAGGCCCCCTTATAACCCTCCTTTTAAATAAAGTATTTTGAATGACATATAGCCTAAAATCTAAGTTACAAGAACTTAATTTATATTCCAATTTTCATATAAATCGGTTCAGCCATTATCGCGTGAAAAGGTAACAAACATCCAGACAGACAGACAGATATACAAACAAAAATTTCAAAAAAGCGATTTTCGGTTTCAGGATGGTTAATTATACATGTTAACACCAGTTATTTTTGGAAAATCGAAAATTACCAGAAAAATTTTGGCTACAGAATTATTATTAGTATAGATTATTTCTACTACTACTACTACTACTACTACTACTACTACTACTGCTACTGTTACTGCTACTGCTACTGCTACTGCTACTGCTACTACTATTATTATTATTATTATTATTATTATTATTATTATTATTAGTTTGAATATTATTATTAGTTGAATATTCATGTCATATATATGTCATAGTTAAACGAAAGCACAATTTCAGGAGGTAAAATTTGTCGTCTAGTATTCAAAACTTTTGTACTTTTTTTCCAGCTCTCATTCCAGATTGTTCTCAGGCAAAGGAACCGGATGAAGTAACTTATTGTCACATAATTCCTCCTTCTAAAAGGCAGAGAGTTTCATTTTCAAACGTATTTGCGTTGGAGTATATCAAGAAAGAAGATCCTGTTGATCAAATGGAGCAGTCAAATATTACAAATGAGGCTTTTTCTGTAAGTTAAACAGTACATACAACCACACACACGCATAAGCATACATACAAACAGACCCACACACACACACACAGAAATAGACACACATGCACTGATACTAACGCTGCTCATATTGATGTCATCCATGCAGCCTATCTTTGATTAAATTGCTAACAATTGTAATGTCAACCAATCTCGTAATCTTGTGAGAGATGAGACACAGTTTATCCTTTCCCAAACAGCTCAAATGTTTGCACTTTTTTTCGATACTTATCAGAATACGTTTTCGTTTGGCACCAGTGGAAGACATTTTGCGTAAAAATTTCATAGAAATTTTAATAACTTCGAAAGGTATATACATAAATATAGAACTAAAAATATGAATTCTCTGCGTTTGTGTGAATCATAATGTAAAACCGATGCAGCTTTTTATCATAGCACGAGTCAAGGTCCCAGGTTATTAAACAAATTTTATTTCATTATTATTTTAACCACGAATCCTCTCCAAATTAATAAAAACAATATATATAAAAAATTGTTTTGGATTTTATATTTTGGGTTTTAACATATTAAACACTTTTTAATATGTATTCACTTTCAATTTTAATTGTGTTTTTGTTTGTATTGGAATCCCCTCCTGAGCACGAGTCTTACTCATTCAGGAGTGGGCTAGTTTATCTTTCTTTGTATTTATTAATTTGTATTCATCTCAGACTTACTAGAAATAAAAATAAAAAAATTATACTCTACTGTCACTCGAACAATAGGACAAGGAATGAATTATGCACGGGTTTGCAATTGTGTGGAAGTTCTTAGGGTCATTTCTTTAAAAGCAGATACTGCCATAAATACTGCTGATACTATTACTACTACTACTACTACTGCCGTAAATACTGCTGATACTACTGCCGTAAATACTGCTGATACTACTGTCATAAATACTGCCGATACGACTGTCATACATACAGCTGATACTACTACTACTGCCATAAATACTGCTGATACTACTGATACTACTACTGCCATAAATACTGCTGATACGACTACTGTCTAAATATTGCTGATACTACTACTGTCATAAATACTGCTGATACTACTACTGGCATATATACTGCCGATACGACTGTCATATATACAGCTGATACTACTACTACTGCCATAAATACTGCTGATACTATACTGCAATAAATACTGTTGACACTACTGTTACTGCTGTTGTAAATACTCCTATAGTCTGCCATAAATGCTGCTGATACTACTATTTCTACTACCGTAAATACTGCTGATACTAGTATCGCCATAAATACTGCTGATACTATTACTACTACTACTACTGCTACTGCCGTAAATACTGCTGATACTACTGCCATAAATACTGCTGATACCACTAGCCTACTACTGGCATAAATACTGCCGATACGACTGTCATACATACAGCTGATACTACTACTACTGCCATAAATACAGCTGATACTACTACTGCCATAAATACTGCTGATACTACTACTGTCATAAATATTGCTGATACTACTACTGTCATAAATATTGCTGATACTACTACTGCCATAAATACTGCTGATATACTACTGCCATAAATACTGCTGATACTACTGCCATAAATATTGCTGATACTACTACTGTCATAAATATTGCTGATACTACTACTGTCATAAATATTGTTGATACTACTACTACCATAAATACTGCTGATACTACTGTCATAAATACTGCCGATACGACTGTCATATATACAGCTGATACTACTACTACTGCCATAAATACTGCTGATACTACTACTGTCATAAATACTGCTGATACTACTACTGCCATAAATACTGCTGATATACTACTGCCATAAATACTGCTGATACTACTGCCATAAATATTGCTGATACTACTACTGTCATAAATATTGCTGATACTACTACTGTCATAAATATTGTTGATACTACTACTACCATAAATACTGCTGATACTACTGTCATAAATACTGCCGATACGACTGTCATATATACAGCTGATACTACTACTACTGCCATAAATACTGCTGATACTACTACTGTCATAAATACTGCTGATACTACTACTGCCATAAATACTGCTGATATACTACTGCCATAAATACTGCTGATACTACTGCCATAAATATTGCTGATACTACTACTGTCATAAATATTGCTGATACTACTACTGTCATAAATATTGTTGATACTACTACTACCATAAATACTGCTGATACTACTGTCATAAATACTGCCGATACGACTGTCATATATACAGCTGATACTACTACTACTGCCATAAATACTGCTGATACTACTACTGTCATAAATACTGCTGATACTACTACTGCCATAAATACTGCTGATACTACTGTCATAAATACTGCTGATACTACTACTGCCATAAATACTGCTGATACTACTACTGCCATAAATACTGCTGATACTACTGCCATAAATACTGCTGATACTACTACTGCCATAAATACTGCTCATACTACTACTGCCATAAATACCTCTGATACTACTACTGCTATAAATACTGCAGATACTTTCCTGAAAAAAACCCTGTGCAACCTTAACATTTTCATGCTATTAGTAACTGTATTACAAGTTGGGAAAAACACTCCCTCCCACAAGTAACTTTTCTATTGCCGGCAGAGACAGCATTCCTACTTCATACTGTGTAACGGTAAAGACTTCTAATAGCCCTCTCTAGAAAAAATACTTATTAGCAGAATGTACAGTACTGCATATTTTTTCTGCAGCAAAAAGAATAGTGAGATAAAGGTAGTCGGATAATCCGCCGATTGGTTGATTCTACTGTAGTGTATGCATTAAGATAATGAATGAATGAAGCCACTGTGTCCATTAGTGCATTGTCCATTGTCCATTAGTGCAAGTGCATTAAGATATTGTACTGGTATTTCAAATTTTGTGCCGTTCTTTTTGTCCCACTGTGTATATACGAGTATTATTTTAATGTAATATAAATATATATAATGAATACAAATTGTGGTGGAAGATAAAATTTTCTTTCATAAATGTTAAGTTACAATTTCGTTGCTTAGATGCTGTCTTGATTAGGGCTCTGTTACAGGGAACACCACGTGATACAACTAATACGAACATTGAACAGGCAAGTGTCAGTAGAACATCATCTAAGATGGAAGTGAAGCGTATAAAAGCATCCAATGTCAAGAGTAACACCAAGAAAGGAATTCCATCTGATTCAGGAATCGAAAGTAAGTTTTGAAACAAAAATAGTTATATTACTTTACAATAACTACAAACTTTTTTACAACATACTGATTTCGTTATACAGTAGAACTTGGTTATAGCGACCTCGTTTTGTACGACACCTCGCCTATAACGTCAAATATTCTGTGGTCCCAACTAATTCCCCATAAGACATAAGCTTTTCTACCTTGCTTAATACGACAAACGTATATGCGTCTACCTCGCATATAACGTCATTTTCAACCTCAGTTTTGAATACAATTTTCTAAGAACCAAAGTATTTTAAGAAATATTTTGCTGAAATCTGGAAAATCTTTTACTGTTCCCTTCTGTCACAGACCTCTGGAATGCAGGCAGATTCCCCACCCCATTGTAAC